>NC_068416.1:331017-631017 GCF_023724105.1 Carassius gibelio
CTAAAGCTTTTACAAAAACTTTAAGTTAGGTTTTGGAGTAAAATATTGGACATAAAATATTGTTCTCATATTAATTATGCAATAAATTCATTTTCTTAATGTGATTCTGTTCACTGGTTTATTTCTGTATCCACTTTCCATTCTTGCTAGTGGCTTTAGGAGCATTAATCAGTTTGAGAGAATAAGTTATTTAATTTAGGAGTTCAGTGTTTGTTTTGCTTTTGCCACCAGGATAAAATTAATTTGAGTTGATAAATGCCTGATAAATAGTGTCTATGCCGGATAATCTGTGAAGATCAAGTGGAATGATTTAAATCACTCATGGGGGTCAGTGGTTATTCACTGGATGCCCTACAAATTAGCATTTTCTCATTATTTCTAGTTTGAGAGGATACCAGGAGATGGGCTGTTACACGAGGAGAGCTTGACAGGTCCGTAGAAGGGGATCAGCCCAGCAGCATGGTTGGTATCTGCTTCTTTGTGTGATGAGGTACAGCAGGAGCACTGGCAAAGGCCTACAAACTGACCTTCAGCAGGCTACTGGTGTGCATGTTTATGACCAAACTGTAAAAAAAAAAAGTAAAACTATTGAAACCAACTTCTTGAGAGTGACATGAGGACCCACTGTGCTCACAGCCCAGCACTGTTCAACTGGATTGGCATTTGGCAGAGATTTTGGCATTTTGGCTGCAGTACAAATCATAAACCCCTACCTCTCAGTTTAACCTAATAGGACTTGAGTCAAAAAAAAAAAAAAAAAAAAAGAGAAAAAAAATCCACTTCAAATACAATTTTCAGAAAAATGGTTTCGTGTTCATTTAAGGTAGTTGCCACACTGATATGTTCAAATGTTTGGTTTTTGTGATAAGTTTGATTTTTAGTTAGTAATTGAATGCTATATAAACGGGGCATGTTGTTATGGTTGACTGGGTCTGCATGAGTTTGACTCGGCTCCAAATTGCATAATTTACTCAAAATGGCAGCAGCCACACTGAGATTCTTTGGCTTCAGTTTTCTATAATGGAAGGAAGTGGAGACAGTCATCCAAATATATATATATATATATATATATATATATATATATATATATATATATATATATATATATATATATATATATATATATATATACATATATACAGTCTATTCCTTATATGGCCAGAGTGTGTAGGCAGTTTCTGGATGATGAAAGCATTGATATTGACTGGCCCTCATGTTCCCTAACCTTAATTCAATTCACACTGTCTCATCAGGAGCATTCCCAGACGTTGTCAGGAGTGCATATGGCCATGTACATTGTAAAAAAAGAAGGAAAAAAAACATCCTGTAAAAAAAACGGCAAAAAGTCTGGCAGCAAAGTTTCCATAAAGATTCCGTTAAATTATAGAAAATAATTTCGTTAAATTATAGGCAAAAACTGTAAAAATACAGAATAGACTTTACAGTCAAAATTAATTAAATTACAGTATATTACTGTTGATCATTTGTTTTTAAACTATGGAAAAACTGATAAATTGTCAAATTACATAGAAAAACAACTAACTTTCAGGTTAATCAACATGAATTAATAGGTTTTAATTATTTTATAAAACTGCTCTGTCCATCTACAGTAATTTACTATTCAAGTTTTTCCATGTACAATGAATAAGACATAATTTATGAAAAATGCAGTAAGCAGATATATTTAAAAAAAGTATTTTTTACAGAAACAATTTCACAACAATCAATCTCTGTAAATTAAAATGTAAATACGTTATTTTGTCTACCTGAATAATTTAGTTAAAATACAGACACTATTAATAACAATAAAGACATTTAAAAAAAAAAGTGCAGTATTTGTGAAATATGTAGAAAATAGCAAAGAAATTTGCCAGTTTCTGTAAAATTAACAATGTATTCTGTACTTATTAAAGGAACATGCACATTGGCAGTATTAAGTCATTGTACAGAAGCATTGCATGTCAAGTAAATGAACACCAAAATTATAGAAAAATATATTTTGGACATAATTTAGAACATGCTAAATTACCTACATTAAAATGCAATTGCTGTATACCCTTTATACATTTACAATTACATTTTATCAAAGCAACATATACCGTACAGGGCAAGTCCTAAAGTTAGTCTAACAGTAGAAATAGAAGTTTTTTTTTTTTTTATTATTATTATTAAAATGGCAGTGAATGGCTGCCATGACTTTAAAGCTTAAAAAAAAAAAGTGCATTCATCCTTCATAATTGTAGGGTATCACACCCAAACCAGACAAATTAAAGATTCGATCGGGAGCATGGTTGAAACATGAGGAGCTAAATTCCACAGAAAAGCTCAAGACAACAGGATATTGTAAATCAAGTCGTAGCACCACAAGCAAGCTAACCAACCAACTCTTTCACAGAACAGCTTTCAACATTAACACCACTAGAACAATTATTGACATTTTCAATCCGGAAAAGAGATTGTCAAATTTGGGGCAAGTAATCAAGATTGATGGTCAAAGAGATGCACAGCATGGCCATCACATGTAAACCCATGATAGTAATCATGATCACAAGATCAAGTGCCAGAACTGCAACTGATAGAATGTGCGCTGTAACACGATACTTACTACGTGTGTAAATCCACTGAAATGGCCACCATAACAGTGGAGTTGGATGTGTAAGAGGAGAAAGCCGTGTGCAGTGCATATGCGGTACAAGAGCGGCATGTGTAATATTGCTTTCACATATGTTGCGTTTGCAGTTTGTAGGTTAGCTGATCCACCAGTACCAGAAACACATACTCACTATTTTTTTTTTTCAAATCCAGAAGTTAACAGCAATTTTTATAAAAAAAAAAAAGTTTTGTCAGCACTGCAATTCTCTCTGTACACATATACTACACTCTTTAATAGTTGTTTAATTCATGTAAAAACCCAATTTAATCAACGTATTATTCAATGCATAACTTCTGTATATACTTATATATTTAGTTGCTCAAGCAAGTGGTAAAATATTTAACCATGTATTTACATTAAAATCTGATTTGCAAACCATTTAAAATTGACAAAAACAGCAGACTTACAGCTTTTCTTCACAAAAGGTCTGGACAAGAATCAAATTGTTTCTAAATTTGACGAGACTAGCCGCAGACTGGTCCTGTAGATATTATACACTGGATGTATCAGCGACCTGATTAAATCCATGGATAAGTACTACAATAGTTCACAAAAAGGGTAAAATAATAATAAGAGTTGCCTATGGCAAGCACCACTAATGATGATAATAAAACTATATAAAAAAAAGTTGCCTCTGCTAATCATATCATAATTTCAATTCTTATAGTTTCACAAAAATTGCTTTTATTTCAACTCCCTAGGTCTCCTGACCCCCTAAAGCCTAATATGTTTCCTTTTATCTAGGTCTACATGTTTACACTTAAATTTATTCATTTAGCAAACACATTTATCCAAAGCCACTTAAAACCAGAGAATAACATTCAAATATTGTTCTCATACTGTTCAAATGAGCATATCAATTTTATTTTACCTGGGGCCGCATTCACAAAGAATCTTATCCTAACTGGCAAATTTAAGAGAAACTCCTAAAAATAACGGGCGTGTCATACTTTTCATAACTTTAGACTCCTAATGTGTTTTACTAAGAGTAATTCATGAAGCATTTTAGCCCTAAAAGTAGCACCTATGTCTGTAACAGCTTAGAAAAAGAAACAAATGAATTTACCTCTTGTCTATACAAATATGACTTCAGATTCATTTAAAAAACTCTCTCGTCCTACTCGTGTAGCACAGGCAAACAAATGTCACTCATCATCAGGCAATCACTGTGATCTGTTCATCCTCAAACAAGCCAAATGTTTGTTAAGTTCGGTTCTGTTCAGGATGGGGATCCTAGCCTAAGGCTGATTGGGCTTTCCACCTGATTCCCCTATTGACTGGTAAAGCTCGAGCAGCATATGTATTGATGGATATTGACGACTCTCCTAATTATGATAGTGTGAAGTCAGCTATTTTGAGGAAGTACGACATTAATTCAGAAGCTTATCAACAAAGATTTCGTTTCCGAGAAGTTGAATCATCTGAGAGTCCTAAAGAGCTGTATGCCAGGTTGAAGGAGCTGTATGGGAAGTGGATTAAGCCAAAAGGAAAAACAGTGGAGGAAATTGGAGAAATAATTATTCTTGAGCAGTATCAAAGAATGCTTTCTCCTGAGCTCCAAGTATGGATCCGTGAGCGGGGCCCTGAAACGGCTGCGGAAGCTGCATCCTTAGCATACGTGTTCTCAGTTACCATCCTTGGGTGTGGCCAGGTCTTTTGGCCATCACAGCTCATTATGGATTATATATTTTAATATAAACCTGCGATTAGTTGAATAATGACAAATGAACGACTAGTAGTAACTAGAAAAATCTTCAGACCTATTAAATACCCTATTTAATAGACATACATTTTTTAAAGCATTTTATATACGTTTGCATAAATGCTGCTTTCAGAATGGTCCGTAATGGAGAGATGTCTTAACACAGATTTTTCCTCTGAAACAGAGGATCACAAATCACATATAGTCTACAAAAAGGAATGTCTCCCAAAACTCTTTTTTTGTCACGTCTGTAACGCATGTGTATTCCCAAATCTAAAATAGTCTATAAAACATGATCATAGATGGATACGTTACTAATGTCTGGACTCTGTTTGGGATTTAGAAAAACTTAAAAGAGATGGTTCAATATATATTTTATGAATTGGCTACATTCTGTGAGAATTTATAGTTCACACTCTAAAAATATTTTATGTAAGCAACAAAATAAAATTAATGCAACATGGCTGGGCGATAAATCGATTTTATCGATTAATTTGAAATAATATTTATTTATTTATTTTTTACATCTGCCGACGCTCCACTCAGGGCTCCCGTAGTTCTGATTGGGCTCAACCCTCCCCTCTCGCGTTTGAGACATGAACCGAGCAGTGTTATTCTGACTGGAGCGAGGAGCAGTTTTTTTTATATATGGCGTTCGGACAAGATCATTAATATGACTTTGTAACATGCACTCGTCTCACTGAACGTCACGTCTACATCTGCCACATAAGATGCTTGTTTGAGATGAGCAAAATCTGCGCAGAATCCATCACCAGTGATCACCGCGAGATGCATGCTGGTTAGAAAAGTGTCAGAGTTACGTCCGCCCTACTCTGATGTCATGCTGACGTGTGCCAAATAACTCTCGCGACGGCGAGGCTAAATTGATCAAACGTAGGCTCACTGTCTGCCTGCTGGCCGCTTGGTCGTTACTTAAAAAAAAAAAACTAAAACTTATATTTATATAAAACTTGGGTTGGGCTCTGGCCGGTAATTCTTATAAACTGACAGACAGGGGCCGGGCTAGGGCCCGAGTGTCTCAGGTCAGGGCCATGCTTGGGCCTAAATTTGAAGCCTGTACAGGGCTCTAAGCCTGATTATCCCTGCCACTAGACAAGTGGATCAGAGTGCAGATCAAGGGCTTCCTCCTGCATATGCCTTGCGACTTCAGTGCACGGATTCTTTTTGGGACCGGATTGGGTTGATTTTGTGTATTCATTGAACATTATCTGTAGACATCACAAGTACTGAAACCTAGTCTGGTATTTAAATAATAATAAGACACACACAAAATAAAGCCCCCATATGTTTAATGGAGCCTTTCACGGGAAGCAGTGTTTTATTTTTCAGCAGCCCCTTGAAAATGACAGAACAGTGGCATCTGCAGATGTACGGCTGTACGCACTGGTGTTGTACATGAGCACTCACTGACCTGCTGTTTTTAAAGCATTTGCTGTATGGATTAAAAAAAAAATAGGCTAATAAATGTATTCACATATCAGACAAAATTGCGTTGCAGCAAATCCTTTAAAGTTTAAGGTATTCAGAACAGAACAACATAAAAATCGGAAAATATAAGCAGCTATACAATTATAGGACAAAGTTTTGCATAAATGCCATTATAATTTGCTTTATTTTTTTAATTATACGGAATTATAAAATAAAACGGCCTGTTTTAGGCTTTTCCTTATTTTTATAGGCATCCATGAATTATGGTGATGAAAAAAAATTTACTTGCTATCTCCTCATTGGATGTGCCTTTAGAGAGAATCGCACAGATTATACAATGAAAGAGTTTCTATTTTCGATTTGAATTATTTCATTTTAAAGTAGTAATTTAAAGGTTTCTATATACTTTTATCAAGCCTGTGAGGCAATTCCCTGAGTTCATCACTGTGAAGCTCTCCTGTAAAAACCGTAACAATGCATTATACAAACCCGATTCTGAAAAAGATGTGACACAGTACAAATTGTGAATAAAAACAGAATGCAATTCTGTGGACATTTCAAATTTCAATATTTTATTCAGAATACAACATAGATGACACATCAAATGTTTAAACTGAAAAAATGTATCATTTTAAGGGGGAAATATATAGATTTTAAATTTCATGGCATCAACACATTTCAAAAAAAAAAAAAAAAAAAAAAAAAAGGGACAGAGCCATGTTTACCACTGTGTGGCATCCTCTCTTCTTTTTATAACAGTGATATTGTGAGTGTACACAAATAAAAGTAGACCTTTACAGTTAGGAATGATGTATTACTCTTACCTTTATGAGCAAAAATGACTGCCTATTTTAAGTTGTTTCCACTGTTAGAAAAAAATGCAAGTGATCACGCTGGTGCCTCCATGTCCTGCAGCTTACACTCTCCACACAAACAATTGGATATCCATCTAAGAGGGCACATTTATCTAGGTTAAGTCCTGATGATTTGAGAATGCTAAATTGATCAAAACATAGTCTATGATAAACTCATTGTCTGCCGCTGGCCGCTTGGTCATTACTTTAAAAAACTAAAAATGACATTTAACTAACAAAAAATTGCTCGAAACATTTTTTTTTATTAACTTCATAAAAAATATATAGAAATATATATAATATATAAAATATATGTAAAATACAGAAATATAATAATTTTCCCCTTACATACAAAACTTAACTATTTTAATAGCTGAAAAGGAAAGTTTTGGGAAAAGGAAGAAAAAAAAAAGACCTATATTTGAGGCCCCGTGCAGGGCTCTAGTCTACTTCATCCAATGCTGTTTTGTTCTCTGTTTTCATTTGTGAGCATGCTCTTGATATATGCATTTTACCATTTTGTTGAGTTTAAAACGTGTGACACATTTGTTCTGCTCTTACTGTTCGGGCAGAACCCCACCCCCCATGTCCCGCTCCCAAAAGAAAAACTCTTTTTGCGCACCCTCAGAAGAAATCCTGCAGGCACCCCTGCGATGGAAGACAGTAAATTGACAAACAATGATTGTTTAAACTTCATACCACACAACATATGCACTCCTGTAACTTTCACTAGCAAAAAACAAAAACTAAAAAACAATTGCAGTGATGACGGTGATGACCTCAACACCACGGTCAGCATCTAATTACCGCGGTGATGCGGTTATCATCACAGCCCTACGAGTATGTCATAAAAATATAAGAATGTTTTTTGTTTGGGAACTTTTATAAAAATATAGAAATTATCTTTCTTTCTAAATGTGATGTATATTGTGACTACAAATAAACAGAAACAGACTAGACTGAATATGTAGGCTAGGTAGGCCATGTTCATACTGCTTTATTTCTGTGTGACCAATTTTCAATCCTGATGGATGAATTAATTAATTACGATCAATGTATCGTTTATTGTACAACATTTGGACTTAAATCTCTAACAAAGAATGCAAACAAACAGCTGTTTTATCATGTTTTTTTGTGATTACGCTAGTTCCTGTGACTTGTTTCTTATTAGTTTAAAGCACTGGCTCCCACTGGGCCAACAATGGAAAAGCGGCTATTGACCTTTTGTGATAGGTTTTGATTTTACTTGGTTTAACAAAATGTACACTTGTTTTACTAAATACACTGTATAGTTAGTATTAGCGACATCCAGTCGCCACATAGAGGCTAGGTAGTGGGTTCGTGACTCGTTCACACTTGGTCATTATCTCATCAAAGAAAGACTATCTTAACTTGCTTTGGAATTTTAATTCCTAACAAACTAAGGAAATAATAAAGAAAATGGAAGTGATCACCTGTGCCCATGTGACTGTGAATAACAAATAAGAAATAATGGTAACACTTTCTATGAACCCTGTATTTATAATGCATTATAAAGGTGTAGGATTCTCCTTGAACACTCCATTTCATTAAAAGAACCCAACACTGCATTCCACAGTTCAGAACGATTCCCCATCAAAATAAGATGGCTAAAGGAAATGTCACCCAATCCCCCCTACCCCCCCGCCCTTTCCCTTTTTGTGCCTGTCTAATCTCATACCAGCGATGCCAGGACGGCAGGAAAAGATTTCTCTTTGTTCCCCAAACTTAAGACCAAATGGCCAAGAAACCCTCTGGTGACCCCAATTCATAAATACCCAGCCTTATCAGGAAAGGAAGGATGCTAAGGTATTACTCTGGCCCAGGATCACCAAAAAGCTTAAACCAGGGAACACCTCCTTTCTGCAGCGGTAAATTCCAGAGACTTTGTCTCCAAAGCCAATAGACTGAAATTTAACCCACTTGTGGTTTAATACAAACAACGGTCTCAAAATTGCTTCCAATAATCATGAACTTGTATTACTGGGTCGAAGATGGTCTATTATTGAACATCTCGAATAAATAAAAACTTCAAGTTCATCTGTAAAGCACATAAAGCTATCATTTGAGTTTATAAACTTCTATTTCATGCATGATTTGTATGGATCTGTTAACTGCATGCAGAGTGTGAGTTCTAGGAGAATGTTTGTGTCGTGATGAGCATGTACACTCACATAGGAGTCGCTAAATGAATAGCTGCTGCACGCACTGTTTTTATTTTTTTGTTTTGTTTGTTTGTTTCAACTTAGGATCAGTTGCCCTATTGGTTAAAATTCCCAAACTGTTTACTTAAATATTAAATTCATAAATGACATCAAAACAGGGGCGGATGCGTTATGATGTGGTGGGGTGCTGTGGGCCAGAAGGTCCAGGGCAACTTTTTGGTCCCAGTCCACCCCTGCTTCCACCTCAATGTTTTTGTGTTTTCATTAGTTTAGTGTGTGTGTGTGTATTAGTAGTTCAATAAAGCCTTGTTTGATTTTACATACTAGTGTTTTGTGCTGTGTGCTTACAAGTTACTGCCTTAAACTGTA
Source organism: Carassius gibelio (assembly GCF_023724105.1). Lineage (NCBI taxonomy): Eukaryota > Metazoa > Chordata > Actinopteri > Cypriniformes > Cyprinidae > Carassius > Carassius gibelio. The sequence goes on from NC_068416.1 coordinate 340,228, forward strand.
GATTCTGTTACCTTGCTCATAATCGGTTATCATAATTTCATGATATTATTACCGCAGGCCACGGGATAATATTTTGTCCAGAATTGATAAAATACCCTAACCTCAACTTATCAGTGGATGAATAGTTGATAAAGTGTTAAATATTAATTCTCAATAATTTGCATACTAATTTGGTTCTTATTCACTGTAATTCAATCCCCTTTGAGTTAGTGAGTCTGTTCCTCACTTTCTTCCTAAAAGGCCTTGTTATATCTAGAATGATTAATTATTGCGTGTTCCAATGTTAAATGAACTAAGCTGTCTCCCTAAATTGACATTAGAGTAGGTAACTAATGTACCTGTTTGTATTGACTCACTTGGTAAAGTTAAAGGGATAGTTAAACCAAAAATCAAAATTATGTCATTTATAACTCCAAACCCATGAGACCTCCTTTTATCTTTGAAACACAGTTTAAGATATTTAAGATTCGGTCCGAGAGCTCTCAGTCCCTCAATTGAAACTGTATGTACGGTCTACTGTCCATGTCCAGAAAGGTAAGATAAACATCATCAAAGTAGTCCATGTGACATCAGAGGGTCATTTAGAATTTTTTTAAATATGGAAAATATATTTTGGGCCAAAAATAGCAAAAACTACAACTTTATTCAGCATTGTCTTCTCTCCCCTGTCTGTTGGGAGACAAAGCAGTTTGTGATATCCAGTTCGCGAATGAATAATTTGATTCAATGTTTTTGAACTGAATCGTTTTAAATGGTTTGCGTCTCCAATACGCATTACTCCACAAATTACTTAAGCTGTTAACTTTTTTAATGTGGCTGACACTCTGAGTTCAAATAAACAAATATCCCGGAGTAATTAATTTACTCAAACAGTACACTGACTGAACTGCTGTGAAGAGAGAACTGAAGATGAACACAGAGCCGAGTTAACAATTAGATAAGCAATTCTAATTTTCTTCACTTTTTTATTGTTTACTCTGTTTTATGGTTTATTCCCCAATTTTCATTTGTTTTCTCTCTATTCTGTACCTCATGGGCAGTTCCTTTGCATGTTAATTACTATTTACTCTTGGATTACACTGTCAGTCTCATTTCTTTTAAGTAAATAACAAGGAACTTCATCGTTCATTTGTTTTAAATAAAGAGATGACAATAATTACAATTTTGTTTATTTACTTTTAATTTTACATTAATTTTTTTCTTTTCTTTTTTTTCTTCTATTTTAATTAATTTTGTTTTCAAAATCTCCTATTGCCATTAATGTTTTCCCTTCCGCTCCATTTTCCCTTCTCCTATCTTCAGTGGGAGCAGTAATGTATGTATATATTGCTAATTGAGTCAGTATCCCTTCCCTCACTTGCATTTAACTCCTTTCTTGTCTTTTCTGCTCTTCTCTCTTCTACCCATGATATTTCTGGAACTGAACCGGTGAAAATAAATCAGTAACTACAGGAAATCTTCAAAATAATCTGTTTGCAAACAATTTGAAGTTTTCAACAGTTGTGTGAATTCACCCTCCTTGCACCGCACGCTACCATATCAGATTTTGGCATCCTATACGGTCTTAGCCAATTAAATTGATAAGAGGAACAATAAACTAATACCGCTCACTTAACACATTCTAAAAAAAAAAAAAGTGCACGTAACAGGTGTATGGTTTCGATCCCATAAGAACGAGCATGATTATTGTCATTAACACTTTCTTTCTACCAGGAGGAAGTTATAACAACAATAATACACGGAATTAAGAGGTTCCAGGTACCTTTCAATTTGATCTTCATTGAAATATCTATTGAATTATTTACAAAAAAATATACATATTCCCTTCCTTGAGAATATTAATATTATTTTATTTGTAGTTTTTTTTTTGTTTCACAGCTCTGATTACTATCTGCTATCTTTAAGTATCACCTTGTTTTATCTGGTCTTTGCTCACTCTCCCTCTTCTTAGCTCTCTCCTCCTAGCTGTATGCACTATTTTCTCCCACGTTCCTGCTGTTGAATATCAGCCACCTGCATCTCTCTTAAAACAGCAAGATGCTCCTGATGGTGCATGTTCCGTTTCCTCTTGCCTGGACACAAAGAAAGAAAAGTTTTTTTTTTTTTCAAAAGGTTTTTGCTAAAAAATTTAGGGTTAAAATAAAGCTTATCACATATCATCGATTAATGTATGAAATAACTGTTCATTAACAACCCCATGATCTACAGTGTGAACTAATCAAAGTTACAATAGCTAGTATTTATGGTGAGCAACAGGATTTCATGATATATCCAATTTTAGTGCAGGCTTTCAAAACGACATAAGAAAAGGATTAGGTAAGCTTAGTCTAAATATATGATCTGTAACATTTGTAACAAATGTTTTAGTCATATTTTCATCAGTGGTAGACAAAGTACACAAATCAAGTACATGAGTAAAAGTACAGATACATATAATAAAATATTACTCTAGTAAAAATACTCCTTTTGTTACTCAAGTGAAAGTACAAAAGTATTAAATTTTTTTATGTACTTAAGTAAACAGTACTGAAAGATAGATGTTTGCAATTTTATATAGGCTACTTAATTTATATTAGCACACATTTTTTTATAATCCTACTGCTCAAAATAACTGAGATGACCATCTGATTTTCACCAGTAAGAAAAAAGTATTTTAAAGTTTGTTGTTTTACAGAACATCACAGCTATATATGACATGATAATAAGGCCTGAAGTTAGTATAATATAATTTAAAAACACCCCTGGCCAAACAGGGTGCATCTCTCACCACTTTGATAATTACCATGTTCTGAACAGCACATCCTTTCACATTTTTTCTCCCCAGATGTAATATATATATATACGTATATATATATATATATATATATATATATATAGAGAGAGAGAGAGAGAGAGAGAGAGAGAGAGAGAGAGAGAGAGAGAGAGGTATATATATATAGAGGTGGTTGAATAAAAATATTTGGACATCATTTATCAAAATTACCTCAACTTAGCACCAGCAAGCTTGTTAGCTAGACAGTTAGCATCAGCTAACAATATTTACTTTTTTTCAGTACTGTTATCAATAAACATTCATGTCTGTCTACTCTTCAATTTAATCCACCACTGTATTGCCTGGTACCACACGCTCTGGTGTCCTGGTGGTGCTGCTGGAGGTTGCTGGTGGCGACGGTCGTGCTGGTGGCGACGCTGCTATCACCAGTTGCGACGTTGAGGCATCACTGCACGGAGAAAGTGCTAACGAGTCAATCGTAGACAGTGCATCTGAAACAAAACGCTTGTACAATGTTTGTTAATGCACAAATAACAGAAACACAAATCAAACTAGCAACAATAACCAATCCAGAACTTTTAAATAATAATTGAATAGGCATACATGTAAAAAAAATAAAAATAAATAAATAAAGCTTTACAGTATAGATGGTCTCCCATTGCTCGCAGGTCGACTTCCGTAGATAGCGTCCATTTAGTCGAACCACTTCCACGTTCTTCTGTTTGTACCGAACCGTATTGTACCATGCAGTGTAAACGCCAATACTTAGCTCACACACACTTTCACAGATCTGTGCCAGTCTCTTTTCCAGGTTTCCCTACCATGTGCCAACATGTCTCACACTGATGATCCCGTCACCCACTGGGAAGACTTAGCAAACTGGTTAAGTGTCGTGACATGCAGCCTCATGCCCAAAGCTGCTGACAACCTACGACAGCACACGCAAGGACAACTGATGCCAAAATCTCTGACATCATGACACAGGATCCATACTGCAGCTACAACCACAAAGAGATTGCAAAGATCACTGGCAAGAATTGGAACAAGCTATGGCTGCCCAAGATAATCTTGCCAACAAGTTACAGTATGCAGAGCAGCTACTGGAAAAAGCCAAGGCTGACTTCAGAGACAAGAACAGCCGAATAAAGGCCCTTGAAAACCATCTTGAAAGGTCACGAAATCAGATCAGCGGCTTGACTCAACAGCTTGACTATGTAAAAGAAGAATCTGGCTCAATCAGTAAGAACTCAAGCATGCTTATGAGCTGCACCCTGATCCAACCAGGACAAGGCGTCCTCTGGTCTCACCCCTGCCCAGCAGAGCTGCATCCCCTATGCTGGGATTGCCACGTCAAAGAGAAAGTGAAGAATCACCAGCCCTATTCAGCTCTCATGGAGGAGCACTACCCTGCTGACAAGAGAAGGGGGCCTCTCCGAACCGACTATAAAGCGGCACATGGCCTGGAACTCAAACCATATGTCATACCTTGACAAACTGACCAGAAACATCAACAAATTCACCCCAAATGTTGCAGGAAGTCAAGATGTCCTGGCCTACCTGCAAGATATCTACTTCCACTTGGAAATGAGATCCAACGTGACAGACAGAGACAGACTCTATTTGCTTCGAACAACATCCAGTCCTTTGGTGCAATTTTTTTTTTGGATAGACAGCCTATTACACACCAAGTCAGACTTCCACCTCCTCCGAGAAGCCCTACTTAAAGAATTTGCAGACCTAGAGGCAGACCAAGGATTGATGGCCGCCCAAGAAACCAAACAAGGCCAGCATGAGACACCCAAAGCCTTTTACAACAGACTCAGACGAGAGTACTTTGTTGCACACAATGAACCCGACATGGAGGAGGACTTAAACTTCAAAACCCTCTTCCTGAGAAACCTCCACCCTGGAGTAAGCCACCACCTAGGCGTCATGACCTGCCCCCACACAATGACTACACAACAGTTGAGGGATTTGGCCCACAAAGCCTATGGCAAACAAAAGATGGCCTCAGAAAAGGGAACCAAAATACCAGCATTTTGTGATTTCAATACTCAACATCAAGGATTAGCCCCAGAGGGCCCCCAGCATCATGAAAGCACCAATCTGCCACCTAAAGAACAAAGACGGTCCTCCTTCAGAAAAGAAGGAGACATGACATGACATTCAGCCAAGTATGGTAACCCATACTCAGAATTCGTGCTCTGCATTTAACTCATCCGAAGTGCACACACACAGAGCAGTGAACACACACACACACACACACTGTGAACACACACCCGGAACAGTGGGCAGTCATGTATGCTGAGGCGCAAGCAGTTGGGGGTTCGATGCCTTGCTCAAGGGCACCTAAGTTGTGGTATTGAGGGTGGAGAGAGCACTGTACATGCACTCCCCCCACCTACAATTCCTGCCGACCCAATACTCGAACTCACAACCCTTCGATTGGAAGTCTGACTCTCTAACCATTAGGCCACGACAAATGGCCCAGACAGCAAGCAGTTTCGGCCCAGGTCTGGCCCACATCTGGTCTCGCATTCAAAACCACAGAACCAGGCTCAAATGGCTTTCAACTGATGACAGCTATAGACATTCAAGGCATGACAGTACCTGACTCTGTGCTAATCCTAAGGGTCGAAAACTCAGCCATCAACCTGAAGCTCTTCAGAGCCTTAAAGAAAGACAAGCCTGAACTGCCACATGCCACCAAGCATGATCGCTTCCCTCTGAATCCATGCTCCTTAACCATGATTACCTCTAAGACTGTCTGTGCCTTAGACATGTGCTGGAATGACAGACACCTAAGTCACTACTTCCTCGTTGTCCCCGACCTGCCACACAATATCTACATTGGAGCAGACATTATGTTAAGAATCAATGCCTATGTGGACACTTTGAACGAAGCTATATGGGCTCGCTTGTTTCGCCAAATAAGCACTTCAATCAAGCATCAAGATCTCTTCCAAGCATGCAACGACATAGTCACAAAACACGACGTGCTGGTCTATTGGAAAAAGGTCCGCGGTCACTCACGGCAACCAGGGCAAGACAAAGACTACAATGACCAAACTGATGCTTTTGCCAAAGCTGGCACGCTACATGGTGATCCATGGACTTTTAAACCTCTCCCACCCAGCCCATGTGTTTCTGTCATCACACGCCACCAGCATGCACAAGCCGTAAAAAAACCCACCTCCTCCCAAATCAAAACCCATAACCACCTCTGACCTGGCTGCTTCCTCTGACCTCCGGCATCTTAATGCACTCCTGCACATGCTACATCTAAAACATGGCATACTGGTATATGCCCCTAATGAACTCACTACAACCAAGCTTGTTGTCCCTCAGTGCCAAAGGGGGGTGATGCTCACACATTCCCATGATGCACTATGTGTCAGACACCACAATGCCAAAGCCACGTATGAAACGCTAATACAAGTGGCATACTGACCTGGCATGCAGCAATATGGAGCAGAGTATGTAAAAGGGTGCCTGGTGTGTTGCCAATTCCAACCTGTGAACCCGAACCACAGAGCACAAATACAGCAAAAAGGAATGTCCTTCCCATGGTCGGACCTCCAAATCGACTGGGTCAGACCCCTACTGAAATCATGTGGGAAGTCTGGAAACTCCTGGGCATACAGGCCAAGTTGCACATCAGCCACCACCCTATCACCTCTGGGCAAGTGGAGAGTTCCAACCGAACCGTGGTCAGCATGCTAAAGAAGTATGTGTCTGCGAACCAAAAGTAATGGGATATCAAGCTCCCACTAGTGCTAATGGCTATCAGATCAATTCCTAACAAGTCCACCAGGGTGCCATCCTTTGAGCTAATGACGGGATGGCAAATTGCCAAGTCTGCGATTGTTTTTCATGTCTGCGGTTTGAAGCAACCCCAATACCAATAACGTGATATTTAGCCCCTAAAATGCGAATTTTACCATGGCAACCCTTCCAAAAAATGTATATTGTAACCCCGGGAAGGAATTTTTATCGGGGAACCTTTTGGAAACGCGATTGGGCTAGTTTTGGACTAGGAGTGTTGTGTTTGTATGTGTGCTTGTCTCTCTCTCTCTCTCTCTCTCTGCCTATTTTGTCCAGCGCTCGCCGATGTCCTCACCTGTAGCATCACCGATCGAAAGGGGGAATATGTAGGATTATCCTTGAACAGTCCATTTCATTAAAAGAACCCAACACCGCATTCCACAGTTCGGAAGGATTCCCCATCGAACAATTAGTGCATCATAAAAGACAGTCATGGTGCCAAGATGGCTAAAGGAGATGTCACCCCCCCCCCCTTCCCTTTTTGTGCCTATCTAATCTCATACCAGCAATGCCAGGACAGCAGGAAAAGATTTCTCTTGGTTCCCCAAACTTAAGACCAAATGGCCAAGAAACCCTGTGTTGACCCCAATGCATAAATCCCCAGCCTTATCAGGAAAGGAAGGATGCTAAGGCATTCCATTGGCCAAGGCTCACCAAAAACCTTAAACCAGGGAACAGCTCCTTTCTGCAGCTGAAAATTCCAGAGATTTTGTCTCCAAAACCTATAGACTGAAATTTAACCCACTTGTGGTTTAATGCAAACAACGGTCTCAAAATTGCTTCCAATAAACTGAATTGATTACCAGTATTTACCTCACATGTATCTTGAGTGTCATGTATGTTTTATATAACCTGTGGAATTCTTTCTTTGTGTTTAACTTTCATTACAACCTATTAGTAGGGTTTTCTACCTCAGTTATAGGAACTAATCACCAGAAGTTGCCTCATACATGTGTATTCTCTGTATTATGCATGCTTTATATTACTCAAGTTAATTTTGTGTTAAACACTTATCACGGCTAAATCCTTATTTACTTCCACCTCAACTATGGGAAGTACAGTATATGTATTTTGGTACCTACTTGATGGGTAAAGGATTTCTAGAATTTTGACAAAGTAGATGTGTGTAGGATACACAATATTTAAACTATTAAATTTGCTTATTAAAGCGTTTAAACTTAACTCTCAGGAGTTTGGATACACGCGATCACGTGGACATTACGCTAATTACATGCAAGAACCGGAGAACGGGGCATAGGTCCCGCCCAAGACAATATCTAATTGGCTGTCGCACTAAGATGGACGGTTCAGATGGACACGCTTATAACCCAATGACAAGCTTTTTGCCCTGCTTTTTTGTCCTGCTTTTGCAGTGACTTGGGCTCTTCCCTATGTTTTGTGCTGACCTTTCCATCATCCAGCGTGTACTCTTCAAATCACCAAGAAGTCACTCAAAACTCATCAACTCTTCCGTAAGATCCTTCGCTGAACTTCGTCAAAGAAAACCCTCTCAGAGTCGCTCCAGACTTAGAGGAATCTCCGTTGCATAGCAACCCGCAATCCAGGAAGTCACACGAATGAAGCACCACCCGGCAAAGCCAATCATCACTCACCATCGAGTGCTGTCCCTCAGAACGCATCATCAACTGACTGCCAGCCAATCAGCTCCGAGATTCCCTCTCCAGCAAATTCTTTACAGAAGGGAACACATCCAAAGCAACAAGGAGCATCCAATTGCAAGTACACTATATCTCCTAATTCTTTTTAAAACTGGAGCAAATCTTAAGAAAACGAACTAAGATTAAAGTGCTAGTAGACTGATTCTCTCAGGTTGGGGTCAAGAAATAGTGTCTAATGCTAGACACTTGGGAATCCATTCACCCTCCGTTAATAACATCACTTTTCTCTGTGACTGTTTGAATGAATGTTTGTGTGTTTTCATTAGTTTAGTTTGTGTGTATTACAGTAGTTCAATAAAGGCTTGTTTGATTTTACATACCAGTGTCTTGGGCTGCGTGCTTACAAGTTACTGCCTTAAACTGTAGATTCTGTTACCTTACTCATAATCAGTTATCATAATTTCATGATATTATTATCATAGGCCACAGGATAATAGTTTGTCCAGAATTGATAAAATACCCAAACCTCAACTTATTGGTGGATGATTAGTTTATAAAGTGTTAAATATTAATTCTCAGTAATTTGCATACTAATTTGGTTCTTGTTCACTGTAATCCAATCCCCTTTGAGTTATATCGATCTTAATTCCCTTATTAATCTTACAAGGTTGTTCTTAAGGCATTATAATGCACATGTAATGCCTTATAAACATCATAATAGGGTATATCATCTTATAAATAATCAAACAACAGTTACAATACATTATAATATTTTCCTTTTTGTGCTTATACTGTGTATAATGCATTATAACACTAGATGAAGCCTGCATTTATAATACATCAAAAGCACATGTAATGCTGTATAAACAACATTATAATGTATTGTATCAGCTAATAAGTAATCATAAAAACAGTTACAATGCATTATACAAACCCGATTCCCAAAAAGATGGGACACTGTACAAATTGTGAATAAAAACAGAATGCAATGATGTGGAAGTTTCAAATTTCAATATTTTATTCAGAATACAACATAGATGACATATCGAATGTTTAAACTGAAAAAAATCTTAAGGGAAAAATGTTGATTTTAAATTTCATGGTATCAACACATCTAAAAAAAAATTGGACAAGGCAATGTTTACCACTGTGTGGCATCCCCTCTTCTTTTTATAACAGTCTGCAAACGTCTGGAGACTCTGGAGAGAAGTTGCTCAAATTTAGGAAAAGGAATGTTATCCCATTCTTGTCTAATACAGGCTTCAAGTTGCTCAACTGTCTTAGGTCTTTGTCACATCTTCCTCTTTATGATGTGCCAAATGTTTTCTATGGGTGAAAGATCTGGACTGCAGGCTGGCCATTTCAGTACCCAGATCCTTGTACTACACTGCCATGATGTTGTAATTGATGCCGTATGTGGTCTGGCATTGTCATGTTAGAAAATGCAATCTCTTCCCTGAAAGAGAAGACATCTGGATGGGAGAATATGTTGTTCTAGAACTTGAATATACCTTTCAGCACCGATGTCCAGATGTGTAAGCTGCCCATTCCACATGCACTCATGCAACCCCCATACCATCAGAGATTCAGGCTTCTGAACGGAGTACTGATAACATTTTGTCCTCTTTAGTCCGGATGATATGGCATCTCAGTTTTACAAAAAGAACTTAAAATTTTTATTCGTCTGACCACAGAACAGTTTTCCACTTTGCCACAGTTCATTTTAAATGAACCTTGGCCCAGAGAAAACGCATACGTTTCTGGATCATGTTTAGATATGGCTTCTTTTTTGACCTATGGGGTTTGACCTATTGTGGCAATTGACCTAGTAAGTTGCAAATTGGTCCTCCAGCTGTTCCTTATATGTACATTTACATTTTCTGGCCTCTTGTTGCTACCTGTCTCAACTTTTTTGGAATGTGTAGCTCTCATGAAATCCAAAATGAGCCAATATTTAGCATGACATTTCAAAATGTCTCACTTTCAACATTTGATATGTTATCTATATTCTATTGTGAAAAAAATATAAGTTCATGAGATATGTAAATTATTCTATTCCCTTTTGTACAGTGTCCCAAATTTTTTTGGAATCGGGTTTGTATAATACCTTCCTATTTGTACTTATAACCTTTATGAGTACAATGCATCATAACACCAGATTAAGTCTGCATTTATGATGCCTTATAAGGACACCCTTAATGCATTATAATGCATGCATTATGCCTTTTAAACATTATAATGTGTTGTATCATCTGATAAATTATCATAAACGGTTACAATGCACCATAATACATACCTATTTGCGTTTATAGCTATTAAGTGTGTGATGATTTATAACACACTGAACATATTATCTACTTAAGCTATAATGGCTTATATATCCTACCCAGATAGCAAACATATCCGGACCTCATCTGGGCCAACTATGGCACATCTGGCTCAGTTCTGGCAGCGGCAGAGGTTATATGGGCCATCTCTGGCCCACACACATCAAGCCGGTTTTAGTTTGAGTTGTGGCATGCTGTTTATGGGCCAGATCCGGCCCGTGTGTGACAAACCGGCTTTAATTTGAGTCGTGGCTTGCTGTGTGTGGGCCAGATCTGGCCCGTGTGTGACAAACTGGCTTTAATTTGAGTCGTGGCTTGCTGTGTGTGGGCCAGATCTGGCCCGTGTGCAACAAACCGGCTTTAATTTGAGTCGTGGCTTGCTGTGTGTGGGCCAGATCTGGCCCGTGTGCAACAAACCGGCTTTAATTTGAGTCGTGGTTTGCTGTGTGTGGGCCAGATCTGCCCCGTGTGTGACAAACCGGTTTTAGGTTGAGTTCTGGCTTGTTGTATGTGGGCCAGATATGGCCTATACCAGGTGACCAGATGTGCCATTTTCTGAAGACACGTCCTGGCAGATCACCTTACTTTACCAGTCAGTGGTTCTAAAACTATTTTGAGTACTGGACGCCCATAATATTTCAGGACACGTAATATAAATACATACACACATTTATTTGACCTACACGGACCTGTTATGAAGCTGCAATGTTATTCGATTTTTTTTACATTTTTGTACCATGTCCTCTGGTGTGACACCATGTCCTTTGAACTTTTTTGGAACCACTACAAATGTTTTATGCTTTGTTGTGCATTAATATGACACCCCTAAATTATATATTTTTTAAATTAAAAAGTGCATGTTAAGATACATAATCCTAGAAAATTTAGCAAATGTGTCTTGCTTGCCACTAATGACAGGTTAGCTTTGGAATAGCAAGGTCATTAATTGACAGAAAAGGCTGAAATGTCCTTTGGTGTGATAAAAAAAAAAAAAAAAAAGTCCTCCATTGTGACACCTGTACTGTCACACCACAGGACAAAGTTTCTTTAAAAATCATTTTAAATAATTAAATAATATTTGTTTAACTCCTTTTTTTTTACTTTTAAATGTAATAATTACATTCATTAAATTAAGCTCTAATCATAAAAAAAAAATAAAAAAAAATGAATCTTTAGAATATATGAAAATTTCACTTTTTAATAAAAAAAAGTTACAAAAAATGAACTTTTTTCATGATATTCACATTTCTTCAAGATGCACCTTTTACACACACACACACACACACACACACACACACACACATATATATATATATATGAGTGTTCGTAAAAGCAACAATACAAAATCTTAAACTATAAAAGTGCCACTTTGTCCCACTATTATGTGCAGGCCTGGCATTTTGCACTGGGCTATAGAACTACAAAATGAATTTTAAATTAGCAATATCATAATTGAATGACATTTTGAATTATGTAGTGATCTAATTCTATCCACCAAACAATTGTATGTGAATGTGTGAGACTTATGGTCATGGTTATAGGGAAATAACACATACCTGTCAAGTATCTCGTTTTGGCCGGGAAAGTCACGTATTTTACCCTTCTTTCCCGCCGTCCTCCCGTATTAGTATTTTCCCGTAAGTCTCCCGTATTTTTATTATTATTATTTTTTTTTTACCTGCGTTATTAATAAAATAATAATAATAGAAACATTCCCAATCTGAGCTCTGTCACTAGTCTCGCGATAACTCCCACCTGTAGTAGCCTGTCGCGAGGGGTGTGTGAGGTCAGATGACATGAGTTATAACGTGGGAAAAGGAGCTCCAAGATGGCGCCGTGGATAGTAGTGGTTTTCTAAGCTGAGAAACAGATTGGGTATTTCTCACAAATGGTCGTATACATTCCGTAAAGTTGCTAGCTACTATTGATAGATTGTTAATAGTTGCCGAGATTGAATAAATATTGAAGTTGGAGTGCTGCATCAAAACTAAACTTAATTAAGAAATCATCAGGTTTACTGCACATTTCAGAAAAATGGCTGAGGATCTTGGCGCAGAGATGGAGGTTGATACTATAAAAGAGAAGAGAAGTTTTAACGAAACTCACTCGTATGCATGTAAAGTGAAAAGCGGAGGAAGTTGTGAGTCTTGTCCGAACACACCAAGCAAAAATCAACCTCCCAAAAGACATAAAAATGTCGTTGACTCCTCTTCCAAACAAACTGAACTTTCTTTGAATGACGTGCAGGAAAATATTATCCGAATTCTCTCTGAGAAAATCAATGAGCGATCCGACCAGCTAGAAAGAATGGTTAAAGAGAATTCTTCCAACATTGAAGCTTTGGGCAAATCTCTCACCTCAGTGCATGATGATGTGATGGTCCTGCAGAAAGAAAACGAAATGCTGAAAAATGCGAATGCTCTTCTGGAAAAAAAGGTGAAGGAAATGAACACAAAAATTAATGATCAGGAACGCTACAGCCGCAGATGGTGCCTGCGTTTGTATGGGCTGTCCGAACAAACTAATGAAAACGTGAAAACGAGAGTCATGGAAGTTTGCAAAGCAGTGGTTTCGGACGGGGATAAACGGGTGGTAGCAGATGGTTTGGATGTGGCACATCGGCTTGGTAGGCTTAAAAATTCGGATGATGGCAGAAGAGTGAAACCAAGACCGGTGATCATAAGATTCGTTTCCCGTACAGCCAGAGATTTAATCTGGAAAAACTCAAAAAACAACGAGTGTCTAACTACCAAGGGGCTGCGATTTAAGGAGGACTTGACAGCTTTTGACGTGGAAGCACGGAATCGTCTTTGGCCGACTGTGGAGAGAGCAAGGAAAGAAGGCAGAAATGCATACTTGAGCGGAGCGAGGGCTTTCGTAGACGGGAAAGAGATTAGTCTTGAAGGAGGCAACGGTCCTACATAGGCTTATGGTTGTCTTGTTGTAGTCTGCACAATTGGCGGTGTTTTGCAAGACATGTTAATCTTTGTTTGGGAAAAGAAGAAAAGAAAATAAGAAATGTATACTTTTGGAACTGAATGCTCATTACTTTTTACTTTCCCTTATGTTTGCAACTTTAAAAATAGTAATAGCTACTTTTGTCGAACTTTTGTGAGGATCCCATTATGTAAAAGTCTAAAGTTTAGGTTATTTTACTCTTGTGGTTCTTAATTAATCGTTGAACGTTTATGTCTCTTTCTTTATTTTCTATCAATGCCAGAGGTATTCGTGATCTTTTGAAGAGAAAAGCTTTATTTTTGTATTGCAAAGGGAAAAATGTAGATTTTTGTTTAATTCAGGAAACGCACGCATGTTCTTCAGATGCTGTGTTTTGGAAAAATCAGTGGGGAAAAGAGATTTGGTTGTCATTTGGCAGTAACCGCTCAGCGGGGGTCGCTATTTTACAAGATAAATTTACTGGGCAAATAGTAAACTACGAAAAAGATGACTGTGGTAGATGGATATTGCTTGTGTTAAATAAGGATAACGAACATTTTGTAGTAGTCAGTTGTTATGCCACCAATAACAAAGTAAACAACGGAATACTTTTTTCACATATTGAATCTAGGATTCAGCATTTTATTTCCCTTTATCCTTCAGCCCAAGTTATTTGGGGAGGAGATTTCAATACTGTGTTTAATGAAACCATTGATAGATGGCCTCCTAAAACTAGACCAGGCCCTTCTAGTGAATTGGAAAAATGTATGTTTAAGATTGGGTCTTATTGATGTGTGGCGAAGTAAAAATCCAGACAAGGAAGAATATACATGGAGTAATAAGGACTCATCTCTTCATTCTCGTATTGACTATTGGTTAGTGTCTAATGATTTAACTAATAATGTGACCTCTGTATTGATAGAACCTTGCATAATGACAGATCATAAAGGAATTTTTATAAAAATAAATATGGTACAAGACAAATTAGTTAAAAATCATGGCAGCTATTGGAAATTAAATAACAAATTGCTTGAAAATGAATGTTTAAAGGAAAAAATTAAAAGTATTATTGAAAAATATAGAAAAAGTGCAGAGTTAGAAAAATCATATGGAAAGTATTGGGAATTAATGAAGTTTGATATTAGAAAGGCATTTATTAATCAAGGAAAATTAGAAACAAAGAATAATAATATTAAGGAAAAATCTATAATTGAGGATATTTTTAATTTGTGTAAAAAGAAGAAGGAACTGTTAACTGATTGTGAGTTACATAAATTAGATTTATTGCAAATTGAATTAGATAAGATCTATGAGGATAAAGCAAGAGGACCATTTGTTAGAACTAGACTTAAATGGTTAGAAAAAGGGGAAAAAAATACAAAATATTTTTTTGGCCTTGAAAAAAGAAACCATGATTTTGCCTCAATTTCTAAATTAATGATTAACAACAAATTAGTAGATAATTCTTCAGTTATTTCAAAATATGTTGCTCAGTTTTTTAGTAATTTGTATTCTCCTATATCAGCTACTTCAAATATGGATACCTTTTTAAATAATTTAGTGAGTGATACCAAAAAAATAGACCAGAACTTTCAGAATAATTGTGATAAAGAAATAAATAGTGAAGAGTTGAGAGAGTGCATTAACTTATTAAAGAATAACAAATCTCCAGGCAACGACGGGCTAACCAGTGAGTTTTATAAGACTTTTTCTAAAGAACTTTTACCTTTTTTATTGTTAGTATTTGTGGAAGCTATACAAAATGGAGAATTGCCTGCTTCATTAAAACAAGGAATTATAACATTGATTCCCAAACCTAAAAAAGACAAGTTATTTATTGAAAATTGGAGGCCTATTAGTTTATTAAATAATGATAGTAAATTGTATGCAATGATTTTTGCTAGAAGATTGAAGCAAGGTTTAGACAAAATAATTGATATAGAACAGTCTGGGTTTATGAAAGGCCGTCATATTAGGGATAATATTAGACTAGTATTAGATATGATTGATTATAATAACTTTATCGAGGATGATAGTTTTATTTTATTTATTGATTTTTATAAAGCATTTGATACAGTGATTCATAATTTTATTTTCAAAGTTATTAAATGGTTTGGTTTTGGAGATATGTTTTTGAAAGCAGTCAAAACATTGTATAGTGGGTGTAATAGTTCTGTCAAACTTGGCACCTCACAAAGATTTGATATTCATCGTGGCATTAGGCAAGGATGCCCTCTCTCTCCTTTTTTATTTTTGTTAGTTACTCAGGTTTTAGCATCGCATATAAAACGAAATCAGTTTAATGGTATCACAGCTTTAGGTGTACAATTCAAACTTAGCCAGTTTGCTGACGACACTGCAGTGTTTTTGAAAAACAAATTTGAAGTACCCAAAATAATAAGATACGTTGAGGAATTCACTGGTGTTTCAGGCCTTAAAATGAACTTAGATAAATCTGTATTATTTCCCCTTAAAGATTGCTCCTCTTCAGAAATAGAAAATATTCCAGTTAAACATAAATTAACATATTTAGGTGTAATAATTTGTAAAAATGAAAAACAAAGGAGTCAATTAAACTTTGAACCAATTATTGAAAAAACTAAAAAGAAATTTAATTTGTGGTTATTGAGGGACATTTCGATATTTGGGAGGGTTTTATTGTCAAAGGCGGAGGGAATATCTAGATCTGTTTATACGTCATTATCATTAGATGTGCCTCCCAAAATTATTAAAGATCTAGATCAGATTCTTTATAATTTTATTTGGAGGAAAAAACCACATTATTTAAAAAAGGAGGTAATTTGTAATCCTAAAGAGCAAGGCGGACTGGAGGTCTTAGATTATAATACTCTCAATGATACTTTTAAAATTAAATGGTTGATAGAGTTTATGAAAAATAGAGAAAGTCCTTGGAATGCATTTCCTAACTATATATTTAATACTCTTGGAGGCATAGACTTTTTGTTGAAATGTAATTTTTCTGTTGACAAAATTCCTGTTAAATTGGCCGGTTTTCACAGACAAGCCCTGTTAGCATGGCAATTGGTTTATAAGCACAATTTTTCACCCCACAGATATTTCATATGGAACAACAAAGACATATTATTCAAAAACAAATCTTTATTCTATCATACTTGGTTCAAGGAAGGTATACTTTTAGTAAGACAGTTAGTTAATTCCCATGGATACTTGTTATCATATACTGAATTTCTTCAGAAATTCCAATTACCAGTTAAACCAAGAGAATTTGCGATTGTTTTTGATGCAATTCCAAAGAGTGTGATGTTACTTTTAAAAAACTGTAACTTAGAAGAAATCAGCATAGTTAATCCTTTTGGTAACATTTTCATTGAAAATACTGATGTTTTAAAGCAAAAGTGTAGCAATAAGATTATAAGAAATGCTCTTTGTTCTGTCTCCTTACCCGCAGCAAGATTTTTTTGGTCATCTTTGTTTGGTAATATCAATTGGGTTAAAGCGTGGAAACTGCCAAATAGGTTTTGTATCAATAACAAAATTAAGGAAGTGTCTTACAAAATACTCCATAGAATTTATCCTGCTAAGCATGTTTTGGAAAGATTTAAGCTTAATATTTCATATTCTTGTGAATTTTGTGGTCAAGAAAAAGAAACTATCTTACATCTTTTTTTTCATTGTATTTATTCAAGAATATTTTGGAAAGATTTGGAATTCTATATTAACAGAAAAATTGAAGGTATGATAGAAATTTGTATATTTGATGTAATTTTTTATACAGAAAACGAAAATTTGAATAGTAAAGAACAATATATTATACAATTGTTTATTTTGTTAGGAAAATTCCATATACATAAGAAAAAGTGGGCTCAATGTAAACCAAATTTTGTACATTTTATAAATGACTTTAAATTATATCTAAATCTCTTGGAACAAACCGAAAACAAAAAAGCACTGAAAACATGTAATGCTCTGAAATCATTGAAATCTATGTAACTTTTTCTCTCTCTCTTTTTCTCTCTCGCTCTCTTTTCTCTGGCAGCTAATGTTTATTTGATTATTTGAAAATGTAATACCTCATGTTATTGTGGCATTGAATTAATAAAGCATTAAAAAAAAAAAAAAAAATAAAAAAAAAAAAAAAAAATAACGTGGGAAAAACAACAACAACAAAAGAAAAAACAGAGAAGGATGATGGATGCTACAATAGAGAGTGAAGGCACACCTGCCAAAAAACCAAAACCCATGTGTAAATACCGTGATAAATGGGACAGCGAATTTACTTTTTTAAAGAATGCAAAGTCTGCAACAAATTGGTACAACAACTCACTAAAAGAGTAAAAGAAAAGTTATGTGAAATGAAAAGAAAAACTGTTAAAGAAAAGCAATATGAAATGAAAAGAATGTGTGGAATTTAAATAAAATGTAAATGTAAAGACAAGCAATGTTAAATTAACAGAAAATATGCAAATAAGCCTTTAAATAAATGCTCTTCATATATACCCTTTTGTGTTTTAATTTGGGCTATAACACCTGTCTTAAAATGTAAGGGATACTGGAGCTTTGTTGGGGTGGTGGGACTGCTCGCAATGGGCGCTGGAAAATTTCCCTTATTTTCAAATCCAAAACTTGACAGGTATGATAATAACAAGAAGAACAAAGTGCAGTAAACGGTAAAACTGTTTGCACTACAAACCAGTACGTTCTTAATTAGGACAATACATTAAAAATAACATGGTAATACAGCAGTTTGCAACAGTAAACAGCAAAACAAGCTGTTTGTACAGCTAATATAGCTGGAATGACACCGAAAGCCAGACACATTAAATTTACAAATGGCCGCGCCCCCTCTTACAGAAAAAAAAATAAGGGGCATATGTTTATTCATATGTTTATTTATGTAACGTAAGAGTGTGACTTTTAATTCGTGACGTGCTTTCATGGGCGTGCGCGCGGACCGGATGGAGTTGCCATGGAAACGGAGCGCAACACTTCAAATGTCACGAGGAAACACCCCGTTTCTCGCTGATTTAACTGTTTTCATGTGAGTTAAGTCCATAAAATCACACAAATATTACTTATAACTGTTGTTGACACTTCTCTTACTTGTATTTGACTCGCTTCTGTTGTTTTTTTACTTTATAGGAATGGTTTAATGTCTTCGAAAAAGTCCGTTAGCATTTCTACCGTTTTCAGACGACGTATCGTCAGGTATGATAACTCTATTGTGCTCTTATTTATGAAAGTTTGGGCTTTTAATCAAATCTTCATCTGTAGATGATAGCTTTTGACTGTTTTGTTGGTAATCTTTCAATGGATGATTGGAAATTGCTTAATTTATTTAACCTTAACATTTACACTTTACTGTTTATCGATGACGTCACGTTATCAAGGAGCGCGAAAATTGGCAGAAAACTAAAGTTGTTTTGATCTTTTATGGTAAACATAAAACTGCTCTGCGATTTCAAGAATAGTAAAATAATCCTTCTACAACAGAAGGGAGTGTCCAAGATTTCAATATTTCTGAAGGGAGCTGCTGACAGAGATGTAGGAAGCGCTGAAAAGGTTAAGTAACCTAATATGCATTTTTTTCACAACATATATCGCAATGAATTTGTTATTTTATTTATTTATTTTTTGCATTTCACCTGCTCTAGCTTGTTTCCATCTAATAAACCTGGAACTGCAGACTAAATATTGTTGGCTCTGTGTCAAATTGCTTGTTTTGTTCCTAGATTCTTCAGTGCTGATGGCCTGCTGCATCCAGCAGAGTCGGAGTGAACCTACTGTAAGACAACATCTCCAAGATGCTATTGACCACATGACTAGTACAGTAAGTCAAGCCTCAAATATACAGTACACTAGTGTTCAAAAGCTTGAAGTTGATACAATTTGTAATAATTATCTTTTGCTCACCTATGTAGTAATTATTTGATTAAAATATGTAAAAAGAGTAATATTGTGAAATATTATTACAATTTAAAATAGCTGTTTTCTATGTGAATACATTATAAACTAATTTATTCCTGTGATGTGCAGCTGTATTTTCAGCATCATTCATCCAGTCTTCAGTGTCACATGGATCCCTCAGAAATGCTGATTTTCTGCTCAAGAAACTTATTATTAGCGTTGAAACAGTTGTGCTGCTTCATTTTTTTTGTAGAAACCGTGATGCATTTTATTTTTCAGGATTCACAGATGAATACAAAGTTCAAAAGACCTGCATTTATTTATGTAGACGCTTTTATCCAAAGCGACTTACAGTGCATTCAGGCTATCAATTTTTACATATCATGTGTTCCCGGGGAATCGAACCCCCAACCTTGCGCTTGCTTGCTAGCACAGTGCTCTACCAGTTGAGCTACAGGAACACTATTTGAAACAGATGATTTTGAACAATTTGATGCATGTAACACTAACATTAAAATGTTTAGAGTCTATGTAACAATGAATCCAACAAAAAAAAAAAATTCAGCACATCTGTATTTTAACATTGATCATAATCAGAAATGTTTCTTGAGCAGTAAATCATCATATTAGAATGATTTCTGAAGATTTGTCACTGAAGACTGGAGTAATGATGCTGAAAATTCAGCTTTGATTAAAGGAATAAATGACATTTTAACATAATATTCACATAGAAAAGAGTTGTTTTGTATTGTAATAGTCACAGTGTTACTATTTTACTGTAATTTGATTCAATAAATGGAGCCGTGGTGAGCATAAGAGATTTTTTATAAAGGCATAAAATATCTTACAGACCCCAAACTCTTGAATGGTTGTGTAAATTACAGTTATGATGTTCCTCCCAGTTAAACTTTATTAAAATGTATTAAATGTTACTCTGGCATATGCAGTCCATTCTATAGAGACTGTGTCTGTTCCCCAAAAACAGACAACAAATAATATGTTTATTAAGGGATCTAGAAAAATTATTTCAGTTTAAACCTGCTAGATTAAAAATAGTACTCAATGTACTCCATTGATGAAATAGTAAAAAGTGCACATTGCCTGAAATGATATGAACAGCAGCTATGCTAATCTTTCTCCCTTTGCCTTCCTGTTTCTGCAAATGTCCATCCCAGGGTTATTAGAAACTGCACAGCACAGGACTTACATTGACTTGTGAGGACTTCAGATGATACCAGTACTCAAAAGACCTTAGATGATGGCAACTATAGATGGACATACAAACTACCGCCACTGCAAAAAAGGTAATGTTAATTTGAAAGAGCTGTGTCACGGTAGCCGTGTTTCCACTATCGAGCTAAGACCGGTCGTGCTAGTGCGTGCCAGGGCCAGTCGCGTTTCCACAGTCACTTCCGGGGATGGATCGTGCCTCGCCGGGGCTTCCTTGGGGCCAACGACCAGGGTTTTTTGGCCCGACGAAAACCTTGGGCCAAAGCAGGCCAGCTGGGGCTAGAGGAGGGGTTATGAACAAAGGCGGAGATTCTCCGAGCGTCAGCGCGGATCATTTCAGAAAGATAACAGCTTTAACACCAGCATTAAAGACGTTTTTAAATCAGTTGAGCTCAAAACTCACTCTTAGTTAGCAGCAAGTGTTTGAAATAACTTAATCCAATGTGGATTATAATCACTAAACAAAGCAGAAATATGTATAAGCGATGTAAAAGACTATGCATGCTAAACATTAACGTTACCATAGTAAACATGTTAAATATGACCGCTTGGAGAAATCAGACGTCAGCTTCTTATTCTCTATCAAAATTGTGTATTTATTAAGTAACATTTTATCTGTCGTCTCGTTTCAAGAGTTTAGCTCCACGTTGCATATCATCAAAATATAAAAATGATTTTTGTTTGTGAGCTTTTATAAAAATAGCGAGTCTGCGCTGCGGATCATTTCAGAAAGATAATAGCTTTAACACCAGCATTAAACACTTTTTTAAATAAGTTGAGCTCAAAACTCTTTCAGTCAGCAGCGAGTGTTTGAAATAACTTGATCCAATGTGGATTATAATCACCATGCAAGGCAGAAATATGTATAAGCGATGAAAAAGATATGCACGCTAAACATATTACCATAGTAAACATGGTAAAATAAGACCGCTTGAAGAAATCAGACGTCGGCTTCTTATTCTCTATCACAATCGTGTATTTATTAAGTAACTTATATTATATGTCACAAGCCTCTTCTCGAGAGTTTATCTCACGTTGCCTATCATAAAAGAATATAGCCTAATAATGTTTTTTTGTTCGGGAGCTTTTATAAAAATAGAGATATTATCATTCATTATAAATATGACAGCTATACTGTGGCTAATAAACAGAAACAGACTCGACTGAATAAGCAGGCTATTTTCATAAGCGTTAAAAATAAATAAATAAATAAAATAGAAATAAGTGTGTTTATGTGTGATTAATTTTGCATGACGTTGTTCTGAGAGGCGTGTAAAGGGCGTGTTTTAGTGACGTGCAGCGGTGCTTCAAGCTCCACTGTGGAAACCCTGCGCTATTCTGGCCTCGTGCTACTGGCCTGAGGCTATGAGCCCCGCCCGACCCGCTTTAAGCCCTGGCTCGCACTGGCCCGACAGTGGAAATGCGGCTAGTATCAAAGGCTCCCTTATCAGTTCTGCTTTCAGTACTGGAGAGTAAAAGATACATTTTTTTTTGTTTGATGTTTTTATTAGTACATATACGTTATCTTGCACATTTTATCTCCCCAACAGATTCTAATTTGAAAGAAGTTTATAATGCATGTTCGCTACTCCCAATTCAAAAGACTGAATCAGCCTGTGTATCTGAATGTTTCTCATACTCACGCCTCTCTGCCGCGTCTGAATTTTGGATTTTCCTTAGCTGTCAGTTATAAACGTCAAAATTAAAAGAAATAAACATTTGAAATATATCAGTCTGTGTGAAATGAATAAATATAATATACAAGTTTCACTTTTTGAATGGAATTAGTGAAATAAATCAACTTTTTGATGATATTCTAATTATATGACCAGCACCTGTATATCATTGCTCTTTTGTTGATTTTGATTGCTTCCATTGTCCTCATTTGTAAGTTGCTTTGGATAAAAGTGTCTGCTAAATGTAAATGTAATGTTAATGTGTATTTAACCCTCTGGAGTCTAAGGGTATTTTTGGGGCCTTGAGAAGTTTTGTCATGCCCTGACATTTGTGCTTTTTTCAGTTTCTTATATGGGTAAATGGGTAAAGTCTAATATCACTGTAATCAGCACAAACTGGGCTATAATAATATGTGAAATGCATGCATGTACATGATTGTATTTTTGAGAAAAAAAATGTTATGCATGGTTAGTGAAAAACTAAAAATGTTAAATCACTTGAATAAGGCCATAAAACACATACATAAAATTGGTTGCCGGAAAAGTTGAGAACTGGAGCTTGTAGCCTAGAATTTTTCTTTCTGAATGATGTGAAAATCATCTTGTTTACTCACTCACAGAAAACAATATATTGATTCAAATTTTCTAAAACACTTTTTGTTGGTAAAAGTCATATGCGAGTAGGCGTCAACTATCATGAATATCATTGTGATTTACACCTGAGAAGACAAAGGCCTGCATAATGAGCTGCATAATGAGCCTCTCATTCAATTGTGCCACTGTGAGGGAGAACTTACAAGAAAGAATGTGAGAACAAAATAAAAGTATATAATTTTATGTTTGTAGTTTATTAAGAATATATTTAATTATCCCACAACATAATTTAATATCCACTTGGGGGAGCAGTTAAACAGTTTATTAGGAACAATCAAAGCTGACTTTCAAACAAATTTTTTGGCATCCTTACTCCAGTCACACAATCCTTAAGAAATCCTTTTAACAATCTTATTTTCTACCAAATAAACCCCATTTATTATCATCATCATCATTATTATTATTATTATTATAATTAATGTTGAAAAGAGCTGATAATATTTTTCAGGTTTTTTTAGGGGGAATAAATCGAAAGAACTGCATTTGTTAGAGTTATCTCTATTTTAATTACATGGTTCTCTGTGCATTTTGAGCAGTTTTGAGATATTGAGCTTCAAAGTGTTTGCATTCCACAGACCATTGTAGATAGTGCAATTGATCAAATTTGATTGTCATGTGCATCTTGTCAGTAAAGCCAGTTCTGTGATTAATAGTAAATCTCCATTGTCTGTATTCAGATGAAGTGGCATTTAGTACACAGAGCCGTAGTTCACCAACAAGCTAGGCAATATCGTGTTCATAATTGCAGACGAATCGCCTTCGATTATGAACATGATATTGACTAGCTTGTCGGTGAAGTACAGGTGATGAGGAGTTTAGGGAAGTCGTGGCCTAGTGGTTAGAGAGTTTGACTTCTAACCCTAGGGTTGTGGATTTGAATCTCGGGCCGGCAATACCACGACTTAGGTGTCCTTGAGCAAGGCATCGAACCCCCAACTGCTCCCCAGGTGCCGCAGCATAAATGGCTGCCCTCTGCTCCGGGTGTGTGTTCACTGCTCTGTGTGTGTGCACTTTGGATGGGTTAAATGTAGAGCACGAATTCTGAGTATGGGTCACCTTAGTTGGCTGAATGTCACAACACGTCAAAGATTTACTATTAATGACAGAATCAGCTTTACTGACGAGTTGTGCGTGATAATCTAATTTGATTAATTGCAAAGCCCTATTTGAAGATTTTTTTATTTTTAAATAAAAAGACCCAAAATGTACATTACTTAAATGGGGGGGGAAATGCTCGTTTTCACTCAATATCCTGTTAATCTTGAGTACCTATAGAGTAGTACTGCATCCTTCATAACTCCAAAAAGTCTTTAGTTTTATTATATTCATAAGAGAAAGATGGTCTGTACCGATTTTTCCCGGAAAAACACGACCAGCTGGAGGCGTGACGTGTGGGCGGAGCTAAAGAATCACGAGCGCCAGTAGGCTTTTTCGTTGAGAGCGTTTGGAAGCTGTGACATTACCGTGAGGAAAAAAACATCCAAAACAAACCATGGCTAACAGTCAGATTCAGCCGTTTATTTATGATCCAGAATCAGATCCCGAGGCAGAAACTGAATGAGAGCAGCAGCAGCAACGACTCGCTCCGAGCAGGGCTCGAACCCGGGTCTCTGGCATGGGAGGCGGACGCACTAACAAGAAGGCAGAGATATTTTAAGCAGTTTTACTCACCGCCTGCGGTTCCAACACACAATCGTGACCCTTTTTCGTTGGGATTGCATCATCCTTAAGAAATAAACGATACGCAAATCCATCGTCAAACTGGGCCTTGTTTGTAAAACAAGCATCTTCAAAATGCAGGTAACAAACACAAACACTTGCACAACTCCGTTGATGCTCTGTAAAAATAAACTCCATCCACTGGTCCCTTAATGCTGTTTTTTTTTTGGTAATCTGTGCAGGGTTGTCTTGCCCTGGGAACCAAAAATACACTTCTTTTGTGACATTTCGCGACGCTCTCCCTCTGATCAGTGAACGTCTGTTGTGCTCTCAGTCCTCTGCTATACGGGATCGCGCGCTCTTCCGGCAGACGTGCCCTTAGGACCCATATAAGGAAATTCCACTCCATCTAAAGTCACACAGAGCCATACTCGAAAAAAAACTTTCCGAAACTTGTGACAAACCGGAAGGAGTATTTTTGGAACAAAAATACTCCTTCAAACGTACAACTTAATTTTTGAAACTTTGTCCATGTTTAGCATGGGAATCCAACTCTTTAACAGTGTAAAAAACTCAGTATGCATGAAATAGCATTTCACCCCCCTTTAAAAAATAAATAAATTATATAGGCTATAATGTAAATAAGTTGTCACAGAGTAAGAATACAGTTGCAATCAAAATTATTCATTTGTGCAGAATCTTTTATTTTTTTTAAATCTCCAATAAACGCTGTCTGTAAGTGTTTAGAAGCTTCTGTCACCTCTCTACTACAGTTTTGGCCCATTCCACACCTGAAAATGCTTTCAGATCACTGATAATCTTTGGTTTTCACATTGCCACTGCTTTCTTCAAATTCAACCAGATATTTGAAATGAGAATTAAGCCTGGAGACTGAACAGATCCCTGAACCAAGCAGTAGTAGATTTGGATGTGTGCTTTGGTATGACTGGCCTGCAGGAAAGTCCATTGATCATCAGCTTCAGTTTTTGCTCCAAAGGCATCACAATTCTTGTCAAAATGGCCTGACACTTTAAAGAATCCATGATGTCCTTCATACAGTCATGATTTCCACTTCCTTCTACAGTAAAGAAACCCCATAACAGGACTGATCCACCTCCAAGTTTGAGGATGGAGATGGTGTTCTTCTGCTTATGAGCTTTGCCTTTTTTTGCAGCAGACATACAGCTGATCCATGGGTCCAAAAAGTTCCAGTTTGGTCACATCACTCCATATAACATTCCTCCAGGGCTCCACAAGTCTACACAAATGTATTTTATCAAGTTCAAGTTGTCCTTTGTTCTTCTTGATCAAGAGTGGTATTCTACAAGATGTCTCAACATAAAGGCAATACTTGTCTAGTGATCTTCTTACACACTGCTTTGAAATGGTTTTCTTCCTTTCATCGGGTCATCTTGCAAGTCTTTGGCTTAACATTGCAGATTTTTCTCAGTTGCTCTGATTAAACATTTTATGATATTGTGCTTTTTCTTCCACAACCTCAAAGTTTTTCTGGTAAAACACACTTTAAGCTAAGGAGTAAGGCTGAGAGCTGTGTCTCTAGGAACTTTCAATGTCTTGGAAATCTTCATATAGCCTTAGCCTTTCTAAAGTACTACGATATTTATTCCCTTTAGCTTTTGTGAGATCTCTGTTGACATTTTTGCTACTCAACTTCAACACATGCATGGGATAACTGTATGTGTAACTGCTCAAGCTAATTCTGTTTTTAATAGAGTTTCTAAAAGCTTAATTGTGTTTTTATTCCCCACCATGCAAATAAAAGTGATTTAAAAACAGCAATGTTTAATAGGGGTTGAATAATTATGACATAGCAGTATTATTAAAAAATCTTATAACTCAAAAGTATTACATTATATATTGACAATATCACTTTTAATATGCCAGTGAACTGTTATAGATACAATTTTTATTTTATCCTGGATCTTCAGAAAAGCTTGT
Organism: Carassius gibelio; assembly: GCF_023724105.1. Classification (NCBI taxonomy): domain Eukaryota; kingdom Metazoa; phylum Chordata; class Actinopteri; order Cypriniformes; family Cyprinidae; genus Carassius; species Carassius gibelio. The sequence goes on from NC_068416.1 coordinate 366,773, forward strand.
ATTTGTAAAGTACTGCAATCTCTGGGGGTTGAGTAATTTTGATTGCAACTGTATGTGAATAACAAAATTCTGACAAAAATTACATATAGAACATTTTAATTCCAAAGCGGCAATTTATCCACAATGTAGTTATTGCGTACACAGTTGTATTCAGTAGCATCTGCTGCAGGTAGTGCTATTTTTTGTGTGCTTATGTTTCTTCATCTTGACCTCTTCAAGGCAGGAGTTTGAAAGGCTGGAAGACTCATCAGAATCAATGACATCCTCTGAACTAGAGATGGCAATCCGTGGAGATTTCTTTTATTCTTTTAGGCCTACAAAATATCATAAGTTACTTGTTACATTAGATTTGCATCCATGCATATGTATATTTTTTCTCTGCTAACCAGCCACTAATCAAACTGTAAGTAATTTCAACTCAAATCATTGGGTCTCATTCACTAATAATTGTGTAGATTATTTTGTATTTGTATGCACATGCTCTGGGTGTGTGTGTGTTCATTGCTGTGTGTGTGCACTTTGGATGGGTTAAATACAGAGCACGAATTCCGAGTATTGGTCACCATACTTGGCTCTTTGTCATGTCACTCACATGAGAACTTGCACAAATGAATTTGTTCTTAACATCATTCTTAACTTTTTTTTTTATTTTTTTTATTTGGAGTAATTCTAAATAAGCAGCTGTGTACACAAGGTTAGTCATTTGCATAAAGCACTTCCAAACCATCCCCATATAAGTTTATTTCCACAGCAGCTCTCCTTACACCTTAATATCACTCTCATCTATCTGCCACTGTATGCAGATGTTGCAGGGTGTGATGCAGGAGCTGCGCACTGTGACGGACTTTGCCCTACGGCGACGAAAGTCACTCCCATTCCAGCTGTACCTGTCACCTCATGTCTTCACCAAGTTCGTGGAGGCAGCCCTCGTTCCCTTGAGGGAAGCAGGCATTCACATGCTCAACTACCTCGACGTCTGGCTCATATTGGCCCAGTCCCGAGCTCAGTTGTGCGAACACAGGCACATGGTACTCAACCACCTCAGCCGGTTGGGGCTTCAGGTGAACTGGGAAAAGAGCAAACTCCCCTGTGCAGAGGATCTCTTTTCTCGGTGTCGAGTTAGACTTGGTCGACCTGACAGACTTGTCTCTCACCAGAGCGTGCTCAGTCGATACTGAACTGCCTGGAGTAATTTCGGGCAGGAAGGTGTTTCCACTGAAACAGTTTCAGAGGCTCCTGAGGCATATAGCATCCACTTCCACTGTCACGCTGTTCAGGTTGCTTTATATGAGACCGCTGCAGTGTTGGCTTCATGATCTAGTCCTTAGATGGGCATGGCAATGCCACCCACCGGGTGCGCGTCAGGCACCTGGAAATGGCCTCGCCTGCAGTGGCATATCAATTGCCTCACGTTGCTGGCAGTATGGCTTGCTTCGTGCTGTTCACGTCCCAGGTGAGCTCAATCGTGCATCCGACAAGCTCTCACGACAGCCCGGGAGAATGGCGACTCCATCCCGAGACTGACCAGCTGATCTGGAGACACTTCGGCATGCTCAGGGAGACCTGCTTGCCTCTCTGGACACTTCCCACTGCCAGCTGTTCTGGAACCCCTTGGCACAGATGCACTGGCACACAGCTGGCCTTGGGGTCTACACAAGGATGCGTTTCCCCCAGTGAGCCTTCTCGCACAGACGCTGTGCAAGGTCAGGTAGGACGAGGAGAAGGTCCTCTTAGTAGCGCTATACTGGCCCAGTCGGACTTGGTTCCCAGAACTGATGCTCTTCGTGACAACCCCTCCTTTGTGTATTCCTCTGAGGAAGGATCTCTACGCCCTGAAGTAGAACCTGTTCATCGATTAGTGTTCTTCCCACCAGGAAGACCCTCGTAGATGCCCGATCGCAGTTGTGCTTTCCTTTCTGCAGTTTCTTTTGGTTTTATTTTCTCTTTTCTTCTACATGAATTACGATTTTGAAATGACGTTACGTAGGAGTCAAGTAATAACGATTAATTCATTTGTTCTGCAATACATTATATACACACACAGTGTGTGCTATTTTCTGATCCCAATGTCAATAATTTCACAATTTCATATCAATATTATTTCTTATTTAATATTGATAGGCTACTTAACCACATTTGGAAAAAAAGATGGGTTTTGAAAAAGCTGTGATGTACTGTTGTGGACACCTGATGCTTATTTTGCTCAATTTTTCCTATTTAAATCTCCTTCAAAGCATGAAATTGCAGTTCTTTTGGAGGAGGTGGAAACTCTTTTGTGTGGGCCACTTCTACAGTGTGCCAGGTGGCTGAAGAGGGTGCATGGCTTTGGTTATAGCTGGGTGCTAGGAGACTGTGGATATCCTCTTGCCATACCTCCTGACACCTGTGCAGCATCCAGCCACCATTGCATTTAAACCATTTGTTTAATATGACATAACATTTGTTAAATATTTGGTTTATTTGCTGATATGCATTAAATGAACACTTAAAAACATAAAAAATACTTTTGCAAGCAGTGTATATACTGTTTGTCTCTCTCTCTCTATATATATATTGTTTTATTATGTCTCCTTTATCCATACACCTTTTACCTTTTTATTTATTATTCTCAGGTAGGTAAGGAAAGTCGAATCTGAACTAAACTATAAGCATTTTGAAAGTACTTTTGCTCAGCAGACTTCCCCATGGTCAGTTCTTGCTTACTGTTTTTAAATTACTACTCTGGTAGACAATAACTTGTCAATAATATACATTTTATTACAGTTAACAAAAGTAATATATAAGTACAATAGTAAAATTACAAAATCAAGATACAATCAGACGATATCAGGCATCGAGGGACACTGCGCTATTCAGTATCCGTCCGTCGAGTCTCTTTCTGTCTTTTATAGGCTTCTTATTCTGATGTCATCACCTGGAGTGCTGCCAAATCCTCTGTCAAGGCTTTCGTTTCTTTGCGTCGCATTCCTTTCCAGTATCTTTGAGCCCTTTTCCTCTTCTTTTTCCTCTTAACCATCTGTAACATACACCTTAACTTCTACATTTTCCATTAATCATGAAACTATTTCTAATTCATAAGTGCTTTCTACTCTAAATCAGTCAATACATACATTTCATGCAAGTAAGCAGTTTTCTTAATGGTAGTGAAATCACACAATACATTTTCCATACAGTATTAATTATTGGGTTTCATATTTGTACTTAAGCAAAAGCATTATTACTACTCAGTAGAAAGTTTAGTTCAGTTTAGTTTAAAGCATATCAAGAATTAATCAAGAGAGTACAATTGAAAAATAATCATCTCCATTAACAATATATATATATATATATATATATATATATATATATATATATATATATATATATATATATATATATATATATATACAGTACAGATCAAAAGTTTGGAAACACTACTTTTAATGTTTTTGAAAGAAGTTTCTTCTGCTCATCAAGCCTGCATTTATTTGATCAAAAATACAGAAAAAAAATGTAATATTGTGATATATTATTACAATTTAAAATAATTGTTTTAAAATTAATTATACTTTAAATGATCATTTATTTCTTTGATGCAAAGCTGAATTTTTAGGATCATTATGACATGATCCTTTGGAAATTATTCTAATATGATGATTCATTATCAAAGTTGGAAACAGTTGCTGCTTTCTTTTTTAGGATACTTTGATAAATAAAAAGTAAAAAAAGTATATATATATATATATATATATATATAAAAAAAGCTATGTTTTTAAAATATAAATATTTTGTAATAACAATATACACTACTGGTCAGTAATTTGGGGTCAGTAATTTTTTTCTTTCTTTTTTTTAAAATAAAATCAATACTTTTATTCAGCAAGGATGTGTTAAATTGATAAAAAGTGATAGTAAAGAAAATATATAATTAGAATATATATTATTTTAATTTTTGTTTATTTTGAATAAATGCAGTTCTTTTTAACCTTTTATTCATCAAATATATTAAACAGCAGAACTGTTTCCAACACTCATAATAAATCAGAATATTAGAATGTTTTCTAAATGATCATGTGATAGAGTGGATGTTACATGTGACACTGAAGGCTGGAGTAATGATGCAGAAAATTCAGCTTTGCATCACAGGAATAAATTATTTTTTATTTGATATTTTAAAGTTAGTTTAATAGTATTCAAATACTGGTTCTCTCTTTCTCTCTCTCTCGCTCTCTCTATTTAACAGTATTAGCTCACTAAAATACATCTTCCTTAAGGTAGAATGATTGTTTTCCTGCTTGCTAAATGTTGGGCTCAAGATCAATAAGTTGTATTCGCCTCAATCTGATTCAGTAAAGTCAAACAACAGATGGTGAAGCTGCTTCAGTTAGCGGAGTTCCGCACGCTGTACAGAGGATTCCGCTTTGTCTTAAAGCCTTCCACAAACATCCACGATCACAAATAACAATGATTTTCGTAAAATAATGATTAATTATTAATTGATGATTTGTTATTATCATTATGGTCTTGTGAAAATAATAATATGGGCTGCGAGAAAATAATGAATACAAAGAGTAGTGCTGCTGAGTGCAGGCATGTTTCAACCCAGTAACACACCGTTCCTCTTAGCCAAAACACAGACTGAATTCTGTTTCAGGAGGGGGTTAGGTTTTTGGGGGTAGTTATGTGTGGCTTGTGGGGGTCGAGATAAAGGTGTGAATCTCTTGCTCTTTCATATGGACAGTGTCTTATGAGGCTTTCAAAGTTGCTGAAGCGGTTTATATAGGATTGTTGTTTTGGTTATTGACTAAAAAATGGTCTGTGCCTACGTAAGATTTTTCTAGTTATAGTCGTTAATTTGTTATATTCAACTAATCAAAGGTTTATATATTAAATTTACATAATCAAATCTTAATATATTCCGCGCTCAAGCACATGCATTAAGTTTGCCACAAAGTACATGCAGAAGTTTCCTAATAATTGTGAAAAATGAGACATTTTAATTATTTATTAATAAACAAATGTTTTCTTGTCTGCTGCAAGATGAAATTCATAGTGCTGTCTCTTTCCGACAGAGAAATGGAACATTCACAGATTGTTGAATGTTTAATATTAATGCACCCTGTCATTAATGCGCATTAATAATTTTTGCACAAATACTTGCATATGAATATTAATTCACATTTTGCATTACAACGAAAATTATTTTTTACATGCAATTATCTGGGGACAAGGGAATATTGTTGCGCTCAGATGAAGGCTAGTTGTAAGTCCAGGTGCGTGAAAACCAGTAAAATGTAGAAGAGACTCTAGATGGTTCGCACTCTGAAAAACTAGACAAAGTCTTTAACAAAAAGAATCAGTCATTTTATTAGAGCAAGAGCAGACGTTTCAGCCATCCAACTATTCTCAATCAATCAATCAATCAATCACCTTTATTTATATAGTGCTTTAAACAAAATACATTGCGCCAAAGCACTGAACAACATTCATTTGGAAAACAGTGTCTCAATAATGCAAAATGATAGTTAAAGGCAGTTCATCATTGAATTCAGTTATGTCATCTCTGTTCAGTTGAAATAGTGTCTGTTTTAATTTGCAATCAAGTCAATGATATCGCTGTAGATGAAGTGACCCCAACTAAGCAAGCCAGAGGCGACAGCGGCAAGGAACCGAAACTCCATCGGTGACAGAATGGAGAAAAAAAAACCTTGGGAGAAACCAGGCTCAGTTGGGGGGCCAGTTCTCCTCTGACCAGACGAAACCAGTAGTTCAATTCCAGGCTGCAGCAAAGTCAGATTGTGCAGAAGAATCATCTGTTTCCTGTGGTCTTGTCCTGGTGCTCCTCTGAGACAAGGTCTTTACAGGGGATCTGTATCTGGGGCTCTAGTTGTCCTGGTCTCCGCTGTCTTTCAGGGCAGTAGAGGTCCTTTCTAGGTGCTGATCCACCATCTGGTCTGGATACGTACTGGATCCGGGTGACTGCAGTGACCCTCTGATCTGGACACAGACGGGATCTGGTGGCCACGGTGACCTCGGAACAAGAGAGAAACAGACAAATATTAGCGTAGATGCCATTCTTCTAATGATGTAGAAAGTACGGTGTTATGTGAAGTGTTCCGGTTCCGGTTTACCTAATTAATGCAGCCTAAAAATCCTTTAACGGATTTGGATATTAAAAGCATATTAGTATGTTATGTGTATGCCAGGTTAAAGAGATGGGTCTTTAATCTAGATTTAAACTGCAAGAGTGTGTCTGCCTCCCGAACAATGTTAGGTAGGTTATTCCAGAGTTTAGGCGCCAAATAGGAAAAGGATCTGCCGCCCGCAGTTGATTTTGATATTCTAGGTATTATCAAATTGCCTGAGTTTTGAGAACGTAGCGGACATAGAGGAGTATAATGTAAAAGGAGCTCATTCAAATACTGAGGTGCTAAACCATTCAGGGCTTTATAAGTAATAAGCAATATTTTAAAATCTATACGATGTTTGATAGGGAGCCAGTGCAGTGTGGACAGGACCGGGCTAATATGGTCATACTTCCTGGTTCTAGTAAGAACTCTTGCTGCTGCATTTTGGACTAGCTGTAGTTTGTTTACCAAGCGTGCAGAACAACCACCCAATAAAGCATTACAATAGTCTAACCTTGAAGTCATAAATGCATGGATTAACATTTCTGCATTTGACATTGAGAGCATAGGCCGTAATTTAGATATATTTTTGAGATGGAAAAATGCAGTTTTACAAATGCTAGAAACGTGGCTTTCTAAGGAAAGATTGCGATCAAGTAGCACACCTAGGTTCCTAACTGATGACGAAGAATTGACAGAGCAACCATCAAGTCTTAGACAGTGTTCTAGGTTATTACAAGTAGAGTTTTTAGGCCCTATGATTAACACCTCTGTTTTTTCTGAATTTAGCAGTAAGAAATTACTCGTCATCCAATTTTTTATATCGACTATGCATTCCATTAGTTTTTCAAATTGGTGTGTTTCACCGGGCTGCGAGGAAATATAGAGCTGCGTATCATCAGCATAACAGTGAAAGCTAACACCATGTTTCCTGATGATATCTCCCAAGGGTAACATATAAAGCGTGAAGAGTAGCGGCCCTAGAACTGAGCCTTGAGGTACTCCATACTGCACTTGTGATCGATATGATACATCTTCATTCACTGCTACGAACTGATGGCGGTCATATAAGTACGATTTAAACCATGCTAATGCACTTCCACTGATGCCAACAAAGTGTTCAAGTCTATGCAAAAGAATGTTGTGGTCAATTGTGTCAAACGCAGCACTAAGATCCAATAAAACTAATAGAGAGATACACCCACGATCAGATGATAAGAGCAGATCATTTGTAACTCTAAGGAGAGCAGTTTCAGTACTATGATACGGTCTAAATCCTGACTGGAAATCCTCACATATACCATTTTTCTCTAAGAAGGAATATAATTGTGAGGATACCACCTTTTCTAGTATCTTGGACAGAAAAGGGAGATTCGAGATTGGTCTATAATTAACTAGTTCTCTGGGGTCAAGTTGTGGCTTTTTTATGAGAGGCTTAATAACAGCCAGTTTGAAGGTTTTGGGGACATATCCTAATGACAATGAGGAATTAATAATAGTCAGAAGAGGACCTATGACTTCTGGAAGCACCTCTTTTAAGAGCTTAGATGGTATAGGGTCTAACATACATGTTGTAAGTTTAGATGATTTAACAAGTTTATACAATTCTTCCTCTCCTATAGTAGAGAATGAGTGGAACTGTTCCTCAGGGTTTCTATAGTGCACTGTCTGATGCGAAACTGTAGCTGACGGCTGAATGGTTGCAATTTTATCTCTAATAGTATCGATTTTAGAAGTAAAGTAGTTCATAAAGTCATTACTGCTGTGGTGTTGGGAAATGTCAACACTTGTTGAGGCTTTATTTTTCGTTAATTTAGCCACTGTATTGAATAAATACCTGGGGTTATGTTTGTTTTCTTCTAAAAGAGAAGAAAAGTAATCAGATCTAGCAGTTTTTAATGCTTTTCTGTACGATATGCTACTTTCCCGCCAAGCAATACGAAATACCTCTAGTTTTGTTTTCCTCCAGCTGCGCTCCATTTTTCGGGCTGCTCTCTTTAGGGTGCGAGTATGCTCATTATACCATGGTGTCAAACTGTTTTCCTTAACCTTTCTTAAGCGTAAAGGAGCAACTGTATTTAAAGTGCTAGAAAAGAGAGAGTCCATAGTTTCTGTTACATCATCAAGTTGTTCTGAGGTTTTGGATATGCTAAGGAATTCGGATACATCAGGAAGATAACTTAAAAAGCAGTCTTTTGTGGTAGAAGTGATGGTTCTTCGATACTTGTAACAAGAAGTAGAATTTACAATTTTGGCTATATGAAGTTTACACAGAACTAAATAATGATCTGAGATATCATCACTTGGCTGAGTAATTTCAACACTATCAACATCAATTCCATGTGACAGTATTAAATCTAGAGCAGTGGTTTTCAACCTGTGGGCCGCGGCCCCCTAGTGGGCCGCGGTGGTATTGCAGGTGGGCCGCCAATTATTTTCTGTTCATTTGCAGTCCATTCTAGGGCTGTGCGATTAAAAGGAAACGTCCTAAAATCACGATTTGAGCGTGCGCGATTTCTAAATCGCTTTATAGCACAGTTTTCCGTGGCCCTGACCTCCCGTAGTATGCTATCTGATCCAATCAGAATGCATTGCGCCTAGCGCGAGAACAGAGACTGGGCATATGCCTAACTCCAGGTTCACACACTGTCTGTGATGCGCCTTTTTTCTGAGCCAATGTTGACGGATCAGAGCGTTCTCACTGCGGTAAAAGGCTAGAAATAAAAATGTGCGAAAATAATTCATGTCCAACACATGAGCATAGAGTGAATTTGTTAGTGAACAGGATGCAGTTTAAGTGAGAGGAGACACGTTTTAAGTGTGAACGAGCAAAGGAAATCTGCGTGCGAACAGAGAGATTCGCACTCGTGCATTATTTTAATGTGCTTTCGCGTTATATTTATGCGCTCTCACTGCTGACTGCAAACACATAGCCTACTGTATACACACTGCAAACACCTGAGGCACCGCTACAATTAATGAGCTCTATGAAGAATGCATGGCAAAAAAGAAAAAAAAGTCCCTGTATACAGGATTTTTTTTTTTTTTTTTTTTTGCCACAAGTCTATACATTTTTTTACATCTTCACTATAGTGATAATTTTGACTTATGTCTGTTCTAGAGATGTTACAACTTTTTGATAAAGCTCTGATTGGTTTTCTTTTGGAAATATGTTTAAAATTAATCCTGAATGCATTTATGACTGTAAAAGCATATCGGTGTGTGTCACAATTGCAAAATTGATCAAAAAAATCGCGATAGTTTTTTTTTTTTGTCCATGTTTATTCAATAAATACAGTTTAAAATCTAGCTTCTGAGTACTAAGTTATTAACCCAACAATAGCGGGGTCAGTTAATTTTTTTGAAGTGGGCCGCGCAAACATATGTGTTTGGTTGTGTGGGCCGCGAGTTGAAAAAGGTTGGGAACCACTGATCTAGAGTATGATTTCGACAATGAGTAGGTCCTGAAACATGTTGTCTAACACCAATAGAGTTCAGAATGTCTATAAATGCTGATCCCAATGCATCTTTTTCATTATCGACATGGATATTAAAATCACCAACTATTAAGACTTTATCTGCAGCCAGAACTAACTCGGATGTAAAATCACCAAACTCTTTAATAAAGTCTGTATGGTGCCCTGGTGGCCTGTATACAGTAGCCAGTACAAACATAACAGGGGATTTATCATTAACATTGGTTTCTCTGGATAATGTTATATGAAGCACCATTACTTCAAACGAGTTATACTTGAAGCCTGCCCTCTGAGAAATCCTGAAAACGTTATTATAAATTGAAGCAACTCCTCCCCCTTTGCCTTTTAGACGCGGCTCGTGTTTATAACAATAATCTTGGGGGGTGGACTCATTTAAAATAATGTAATCATCAGGTTTTAGCCAGGTTTCTGTCAAGCAGAGCACATCTATATTATGATCAGTTATCATATTATTTACAAAAAGTGTTTTCGTAGAAATGGATCTGATATTCAATAAGCCATTCTTTATCATTTGTTTATCCATATTGCATTTGTTTTTTATTTGTTGAACCTCAATTAAATTGTTAACCTTAACTTGGTTTGGACGTTTTTTGTATTTTCTAGTTCGGGGAACAGACACACTCTCTATAGTGTGATATCTAGGTGAAAGAGTCTCTATGTGCTGAGAATTAACTGACCTCTGTGACGGGAGGCAGCTAGCAGACGGTCGGTTTAGCCAGTCTGTCTGCTTCCTGACCTGGGCCCCAGTTAGTCAAGTATAAACACTAAGACTATTTGCCATATTTCTAGACAGAAGAGTGGCGCCACCCCAGGAGGGATGAAGACCATCTCTTTTAAACAGGTCAGGTCTGCCCCAAAAGCTCGTCCAATTGTCTATATAACCTATGTTATTCTGTGGGCACCACTTAGACATCCAGCCATTGAGTGATGACAATCTGCTATGCATCTCGTCACCACGGTAAGCAGGGAGGGGACCAGAGCATATTACAGTGTCTGACATCGTGCTTGCAAGTTCACACACCTCTTTAAAGTTATTTTTAGTGATCTCCGACTGGCGAAGTCGAACATCATTAGCGCCGGCATGAATAACAATCTTACTGTATTTACGTTTAGCATTAGCCAGCACTTTTAAATTTGCCAAGATGTCAGGCGCTCTGGCTCCCGGTAAACATTTGACTATGGTGGCTGGTGTCTCTATATTCACGTTCCGTACAATAGAATCGCCAATAACTAGAGCACTTTCATCAGGTTTCTCAGTGGGTGCATCACTGAGTGGGGAGAACCTGTTTAATGTTTTGATCGGAACAGAAGAGCGGTGTTTTGACCCACGACTACGCTGCCTCACCGTCACCCAGTTGCCCTGCTGCAGGGGCTCTGCTGGAACCGGACAATGTACAGGAATCCCTGAGCTAGACGCATCCAAAGCCATATCTAGAGCCCTAACATTCTTACTGTCCTCAATTAAAGTTTGGATGCGTGTCTCTAATTCTGAAATCTTCTCTGTCAGCCTAACTGTTTCCCTGCATTTATCACATGTGAATCCCTCATCAGCGACAGAGATAGATAAACTGTACATGTGGCAAGAGGTGCAAATAACAATTGTAGGAGAAGCCATTACTCACCGTGCTTGATGAAATATTCTTACTGCGGTTGTTTGATGAACTTGTGGAAAACTGCAGCGTGAGAGAGGAGAGGAGAGGAGAAAAGAAAACGCTAATGACAAGCTAACGAGTGCTAACGCTTTGCAGGTGTGCTGCAGTCACGGAAGAGTGAACGATCCAATGCTCATAAACCAAGATGGCTGCCGGGAGGCTTGCCCCGGTACCTGCTCTGCTATTATGTTTTGCACTTTTGTCTGTGTTATATGTGAGGAAAACATCATGCATCACATCATATAGTCATGATGAGTTGTTACATATCAGGAGGATTACACCTGACAATTTGGAATTATTTGCCAACATTCCAGAGGATATACTGGATGTAAACAACACTGGATCGCCACCATGGGGAAATACATCTAGCACTAAAAGACTGAGAACTGGAGTGTGCCGTCTCCTCAGGTTCAGGAGACGGCCCTACCGGCCCCCACTACCGGCACTGATCTTATCAAATGTGCGATCCCTTAAAAATAAAATGGATGAACACAAACGGACAGGAATTACAGTGACTGCTCGGCCTTCTGCTTTACCAAGACATGGCTGGATCAATCGGTTCCTGATTCACTATCTTCAGAGCCGACAGGTCAGTCAAACTATCCCTCAAATCTAAAGGAGGGGGTATTTCTCTCATTGTAAATCAGCGCTGGTGTAACAATTCAACAATCCTTCATCGTCACTGCTGTCCCGATCTTGAATTCATCAGTTTGAAATGCAGACCATATTACCTCCCGAGAGAATTTGCCTCAATTATACTAATTGGTGTTTACGTTCCACCACAAGCTAACGCTAACACAGCCATTAGCGATCTCTCCCAACACATCTCATCTGTTGAAAACTCCAACCCTGATATGTCTGTCATCGTGTTGGGTGATTTTAACCACACAAACCTTTCATCTGAACTCCCAAACTACAAGCAACAAGTCACTTGCCACAGCAGAGATAGCGAAACACTGGATCACTGCTACATCTCTGTTTCAGATGCTTACCGGGCATTCCCGAGGGCTCCACTAGGGAGGTCTGACCATACTGTGTTGCTCTTCATTCCGAAGTACAGACAAAAGCTTAAATCCGTTAAGAAAACATCCAAATCTGTCAGGTCCTGGTCCATAGATGCCATTGAAACGCTTCAAGGGTGTTTCGAATGCACAAATTGGGACATTTTCAGTGCAGCTTGTGACTCCCTCGACGAACTCACTGATACTGTGATGTCATACGTAAAGTTCTGCTAGGAAATATGCATCCCCACCAAGACAGTGACATTCTATGGCAATAAAAAACCATGGTTCTCCAAAGACTTACATCTCTTACGCAAAGAAAATAACTGTGCATACAAAAGTGGAGACAAGAATCAATACAGAATTGCCAAATATAAACTATGAGCTGCTATAAGGAGAGCAAAGCAGAGCTATGGAAAGAAACTGGAACAACAATTTTCATCAAGCAGCTCAAGATCAATATGGAAAAATCTAAAGGACATGACAGACTACAAAAAACGCCCCATCTCCCCCCTTAACAGTGATCCAAGTCTCCCAGACAGATTAAATAACTTTTATGCAAGATTTGAAAAACCTACCTCACCAGTCATTCCCCCCGACCCCATTTCAACACCACCCTTCTGCATCCAGGAGGATGAGGTGAGAACTACATTTAAGAGGCTTAAGATCAGGAAAGCAGCAGGGCCGGATGGGATCAGTCCTGCTTTGCTTAGCCATTGTGCAGCTCAATTGGCGCCTGTTTTTTCCACCATTTTTAACATCTCATTAAGCCAATGTACAGTCCCATAATGCTTTAAATGCTCCATCATTATTCCTGTGCCAAAGTCCTCAAAGATCACCTGCCTCAAAGACTTCAGACCAGTTGCCCTAACATCTGTGGTAATGAAAGCATTTGAACGGATTATTCTGGCATACCTGAAATCCTGCACTTCCTTGAAGATGGACTCATATCAATTCGCCTACCAAGCCAACCGGTCCGTTGAGGATGCAATCAGCATAGCACTCCACCATACCTTGCAACATCTGGAATCACCAAACACCTATACACGCATCCTGTTCATAGACTTTAGTTCCGCTTTTAACACTATTAACCCATTTAAACTCTTTACCACACTCTTGGACATGAACATTGACCCAGCCATATGCCACTGGATAAGAAGCTTCCTGTGGAATAGATCACAGAGGGTGAAAGTTAATAACATAACCTCAGACCCTCTCACCCTCAGTACAGGAGCTCCTCATGGCTGTGTTCTCTCCCCTTGGCTCTTTTCCCTTTATACATCATACTTTAGATCCATGGACACTTCAGTGAAAATAATAAAGTATGCGGACCACACAACCATTGTAGGCCTCATCTCAGACAATGATGAAACACAGTACCGCATGGTGGTGGACCAAGCTGTAAATTGGTGTTCGAACAATGACCTCCAGCTTAACACAGCTAAAACCCAGGAACTCATTGTTGACTTTAGACGTAGGCCATTTCCTAAAACACCAGTACAAATAAATGGCAATTCAATCACCATCACTGACTCCTTTAAATTCCTAGGAACACACATTAGCAATAACCTGAAGTGGACAACTAACACTAATCAAATCATTGAAAAGGCTCAACAAAGACTTTACTTCCTCAGACAGCTTAAAAAATACAGGATCAGACATCAGCTCCTTGTTCTGTTCTATTCCGCTATCATCGAGTCCATCATTACATCATCAATAACAGTATGGTATGGTAGCACAGACAGCCAAACAAAGAAAAAACTACAGCAGACTGTCAACAAAGCATCCAAGATCATAGGGAAACCACTACCTTCAGTCGATTCCCTCTATACATATCGGACTGTAAAGCGGGCAAAGAAAATCATCTCTGACCCCTCACATCCAGCGAACCACCTTTTTCAGCTCCTTCCCTCAGGGAGGCGCTACAGGCCACTCTCTACCAAGACCAAACGTCTATTTGCGAAAATGTGTTGATGCGCTTGTTTGATAACTTGTGGTTAAAGCACCACTCGGCGGTCAAAAGCTGCAAATGCACTTTACTGGCGTCGCAGCGTTACAAAGGGCCTTTAGGCTGTCTACTTACTGTACTTGCTACATTATTAGAAAAATGGCATCTACGCTAATATTAGTCTGTTTCTCTCTTATTCCGAGGTCACTGTAGCCACCAGATCCAATCTGTATCCAGATCAGAGGGTCACTGAAGTCACCTGGATCCAGTACCTATCCAGACCAGATGGTGGACTGGCACCTAGAAAGGACCTCTACAGCCCTGCAAGACAGCGGAGACCAGGACAGCTAGAGCCCCAGATACAGATCCCCTTTAAAAACCTTGTCTCAGATGATCATCAGGACAAGACCAAAGGAAACAGATGATTCTTTTGCACAATCTGGCTTTGCTGCAACCTGGAATTGAACTGCTGGTTTCATCTGGTCAGAGGAGAACTGGCCCCCCAACTGAACCTGGTTTCTCCCAAGGTTTTTTTATCCACCGATAGAGTTTTTGTTCCTTGCCGCTGTCGCCCCTGGCTTGCTTAGTTGGGGTCACTTAATTTACAGCAATATCGTTGACTTGATTGCAAATTAATGCACAGACACTGTTTAAGCTGAACAGAGATGACATCACTGAATTCAATGATGAACTGCCTTTAACTGTCATTTTACACTATTGACACACTGTTTTCCTAATGAATTTTGTTCAGTTGCTTTGACGCAATGTATTTTGTTTAAAGCGCTATATAAATAAAGGAGACTTCACTTGACTTGACTTGACTCAATGAATGGGGTGGAACCAATATATCCCAATACAAAAATACAACAATCTAAAATAATCCAGTTTCCAGAGTTTTAGTGTCAGTACATTAAACTACTATATATATATATATATATAGTAGTTTAATGTACTGACACTAAAACTCTGGAAACTGGATTATTTTATCACAGTAATTTTAAGAACCGTACAGAACTGAAAACTGTGACCCTAAAACCGTGAAATGAACCGAACCATGCATTTTGTGAACCGTGCCACCCCTAATATATATATATATTAGGGGTGGCACGGTTCACAAAACCCATGGTTCGGTTTGTGTCACGGTTTTCGGTTCTGTACGGTTCTTGTTATTTATTTTTTTATTTTAATCTTTGATACTCCAGAAATTTCCTTCAGCATATGATATATCTTCTTAGCTTAATTACCCACAATTTAGGATACAGTATTAACATTTTGACCTGACTTTAAGCACTATTGGGACCCTTTCTGAGTAAAAGCTATATGAGATTTTGATACAGCAAGACAGAAGACATTGATGATGCTTTTTGTTTATTTGGCAAAAAAAGGAAAATGTGTATTGTTATCTCTACAGGAACTTGTGCCTTTTTAGCACACTATGATTGAAATGAACTTGCATTTATCAAACAGCCAACTTCAGTGTAGCTCTCACAAACAATATATATAAATATATATATTTTAAAAGAAAAAGAGAGGAACTCTTAAAGCTCTGTCTTTTCAACAAGTCAAAATCCTTTAAACATAAATACAAATATAATGTAATAACATAATATAATGAGGCTATAACAATAGCAAAGGCCACAATCATGAAGTCAAGCATAAGTTTAAACATCTTAACACAAGAACAGTATAAGCAATGCTTCTATTCCCTGAGAGTGAGGATACATTCTTTCACTTGAAACTAAAGTGCAGTATTTGGAAACTAGAGATTAAAGCGCCCCTGTATATATTTAAATATTAAAAACAAAAATGCTGGCTATCAAAATGTTGGATAAAAAACATTTTTGAGAAAACATGTTCACTTGGCACAGATGTACATTGGACAGCAAGGTTACATTGGGCTAACTTAGCAATGTGAGGATACTTATGCTCATTGTTCTTCCACCATGCGAGTGGGTCTTCATCCACAGAGATGCAGCCTGTGGCTTTGTATGAGGTGACCTCTTCATGAATGATGTCTGACAAAGGCTTTGTTCTTCTTTTCTCTGTTTTAAAAATATCTGCAAATACCATTGCCATGGCAGAATTTGACTGGGGAGGAGAGGTCTCTGATGGCCCTGGCTCCGCTTCTGAGGAGGAACTGTTCGCTTGGGCTTCACTGCTTTGACCCTGATGAGTATATAACAAAATATACATTTTGGAAATGTTAATAATAAAAAATTGCTCTCATGGCAGCAAAAAGTTATTTTCTCCTGGGCAGTGGGAAAGAGAAAAATATTACAAATGCACAAATAGATTAAATATGCTTTGCTTAGTAAAAAAAAAAAAAAAAGTGCTGTGGCTTTGTGCAGATAATCCTGAACACCAGGGTCATTGTATCTGCCTTTAAGGTCTTTAGTGATGGCTGCCTTAGCTTCTTTGATGGTCGTACTGTACTCTGCACTTGATGTCATGGATTTCAGTATCATCTTCTGCAGTGGGATAATCATTCAAACTGAGGGGGATGTTTCTGTGCTCATTAGGGTGATTACATTCTTCAGAGGTTTGAGAATATTAATGAGACCCTCTGCCAGTGTTGTCTCACTTTGTTAACAAGGCAATGTCTTTGACTTTCTTCTTCATATCCTTGTCCATCATGGCAGAGTAGATGGCAGCCTGTTGCTCTACATCAGTGATCCTCAAATCTGGCTTGCGAGATCCAGTTTCCTGCAGAGTTTAGCTCCGACTCTAATTAAACACACCTGCCTGTGATTTTCTAATGATCCTGAAGACACTGATTAGCAAACTCATGCGTGTTTGATTAGGGTTAGAGCTAAAGTTCGCAGGAAAGTGGATCTCGCGAGCCAGATTTGAGGATCACTGCTCTATATAATGTTCTAACATGTCATATGTGGAGTTCCAACGAGTTGTTACGCTGTGAATTAGTTTGTGAACAGGCAATTCAAGCATATCCTGCTTGGTTTTCAGGGCATGGGAAGCTGTAGAATTGGGGATTGGGCCTAAGACGGAAGTTTGGAAAGAAATCTGCGAGATTTGGCCTTGAATCACATGTCTCTCTCTCTCTTTCTCTCTCATATGATCTAGGTGCTTTACAGTTCATGTTATATGATAATTTAGATGTTATAGTTTAAATGTTCTCTTCAGAACAGTGTTCATCTATGAACTCACATACAATGTGTGCATGCTCAAGATGCTTATTAGTTCATGTTACAATGTATTGACATGACTAAATTTTTAGGTGTTTTTTAAGTATTCCAAAATTCAAAACAGTGTTCATCTAACCAATTAAAATGTTATAATTTTACAATTACAATTTATGTATAACTTACATTTTTCATGTGATTATTTGTGGTTAGTTGTTTACAGTAAGGCTGTAACTGTTCATCTGGTTATGGAACCAAACAGACTAATGACTAATGATTTGTTAAATGTGTTTCAAATATATGTTTTGTGTTTTTCTACATGGACGTCCATTCATTGTCATTTCCACAACAGCCATTTCCACCACCTCATAACTCTTTTAAAAAATATGTACAAAATTCTAATCATTCATTTAAAATTTCTGCATAGTTTGTGGGATAATCTTCCACTTAATGTAATAACACAAGTAGTAATTTTGAGAAATGTATCTAACCAATGCAATATTATATTTCAGGTTGTGGTGGATGTAAGCTTTGCATTTGGGCCTCATGACAATTAATTTACTTAATCCACAAATCTATGGTAATTGTAATATAGGTATAAATTGGTAAAACTATGTGTGACAGTGGTCTCACACTGTTAAGAAATTATGTATATCATATTAATTTTAAATAATAATCAGATATTTACATGTGATGGAAATGACATTTGTTTAGTGCGGATCGGAAAATATGTCAAAAAACACCAATTTGTCTTATAATGTAAGTGCGTTCTCTTATGGATCATTAAACTAGACTAACTATATAGGGCTTGGGCGTTGTGACGTCATTACTTGGCGTGGCCGCCACGTTGAATGCTTCCTTTACTGCCACTCGGACTACTGCGCAGTGTTTAGACATACTCCCTCTCATCCGTGTGTCTTAATTTGATGAATTAAAAATCAATTTTAACCATTTTCAACCGTTGCTGTATTGTGGGGTGTAATAGCGCAACACATAATAGCCATGGGGAAAATAAAATGAGAATGGATTAACTTTACACCGCTTTCCTGCTTGGCGGTGCAACTACGGAGACCATAACATCTGAATATTAATTTATATAGCTTAAGTCAACATTGAAAATGAGGGAAATTTCTCGAGTTACTCATCCAAAATACGGGAAATTTCAACATTCATCTTTTTGTTGCTATCCCTCTGCTGACAGCAAAAATTTGTACTATAAAACTGCTGCATTAACTAACGTTAAGCTATTTGTGAAGCTAGGTCTCACGTGACTTTCGTTACAGATTGGCGTGAAATCGTGCTCTCACAACAACTTCGCTATCTTAAAAAGCCCAACATCACGCTAAGGTTGCTTTCAAGTAATCAAAACGATGCTTTGAAAACATCTGTTTCGCTGGAAGGACAAGGAGTAGCAACAGGACAACAACACAGAGACTTGACAGGTCTGATGGAGGGGCTAACGGGATATTTTACAGGAAAATACTAAAATGGGAAGACAGCGGGAAAACAGCTCAAATACGTGAGAACCCCGGAAAAACGTGAGCGTGGACAGCTACTAACTACACTTTTGAAACACATTGTTAAAAGTCCATGTGTGAATGGTTGTTAGCACTAACGGTTACTAAACTAGCAGCTAGGTAACGTTAGAGTGCAGCTTACCGGATTACTGTATACTGTTTTGCCGCTGTTCCGTTTCTATGATTTGCAGCTCCTGAACCCATCCATTTGTGAACTGTACATGAGACTTGACTTGTAGCTTCGGAACTATTCACAAAACAAACAAGGTAGCCGAAGATATCTGTAATGCAAACGTGCGGCAAAAAGTCTCCGTTGGTACTCCACTATTGGTTGGGAATTTCATATGGATCCAAACCGTTAATAGAGCCGATTTTGTCCACATACCGGTCCCTGGCATCCCTATTTAGCGTATCCCTATAAATCCCACAACCTTTTCGCGATTTTGACATCTTTTTTTCTTTCTACCAACTCTGCTCTTCTCGTTCAACTGGCTGTATGTTTACATTCGCGAAGCTGGCAACATGGCCACCACGTCCCAGAATGCAACTTGGCGCCCAAGCCCTATTTAACTATTAGATTGTGACAATTTTCAACATGACCCCCCCCAGATTCATAGTAACCAGATCCGTCCCCCTCACTTTCTCAATGAAAGGTTTTATTGGTAAACAGAGGATTCATCTGAGTTTCTGCGAAGTACATTAGTCTAAGTAGAAGCGACCCGGCCCGCTGCTCCTATAAACATGTACTAACGATTTTTGAAACACGCTTTTGACCGCTCTGTCTGACTGAGTCCCAAAACACACTTGTAACCAATCAGCGGTAAGGGGGCGTGTCTTGTCCTGAAAGCGAGAAGAGAGCGCTCAATTTGAGTGCACAGGATGCATATTACATTACATTTAGTCATTTAGCTGACGCTTTTATTGAGAGCGACGGCGGATAAAAAGGAGGGTTTACAATCAAGAAAGGTAGGACATCCCTTATGAAAATTAACCATGGTTTTACTACAAATAAAACCAAAAAACCATAGTTCATATAGTTAAACCATGGTAACCACAAATTAACCATGGTTTTGCTATATTAACCATAGTTTAACCATGGTACTTGTAGTAAATCTGTGGTTATACAAATGGTAGTCAATACGCCAAAAAAAACATAGGTTACTACTTACTACAGTTTTACTATAATAAAACCATAGTTATTTTTTGTAAGGGTACCCGAGCAGCTTTCCAGCGGTGGAGAGAAACTGAAGGATTGGGAAGGGCTCTAATCGGATGCCGAGGTTTATTTGTTTCTTTTTGATAGGTGAGTAACGATTTTGCGTTGTTTCACACAACTTATCCATGTTGGCTTTTGTTTGAATATGCTTGTGTGTCATCTTCGCTTGTTTCCGCGATCGTTGTTGCCATGGTTGCGAATGTACGTGTGGGGTAAAGATTTCAAAATAGGGGCGATGCAAGGTGGACGAGAGAGCTCAACTTCACAAAACACATTCAAATAGAAAAAGCACCAGCAAATTAAGAAAAAATCTTCATCAGTTTGACAGCACAAGTGCTGCAAATACTCACCACAATGAAATACAAAACAAGCTACGGATGCTCACAACACAAACAAATAAAGAAACGCTCTGCAAATACTCAAACCAAACAAAATTACCCCAACAAAAAGAAAATTTAAAGGGGGGGTGAAATGCTATTTCATGCATACTGAGTTTTTTACACTGTTAAAGAGTTGGATTCCCATGCTAAACATGGACAAAGTTTAAAAAATTAAGTTGTACGTTTGAAGGAGTATTTCTGTTCCAAAAATACTCCTTCCGGTTTGTCACAAGTTTCGGAAAGTTTTTTTCGAGTATGGCTCTGTGTGACATTAGATGGAGCGGAATTTCCTTATATGGGTCCTGAGGTCACGTCTGCCGGAAGAGCGCGCGCTCCCGTATAGCAGAGCACTGAGTGAGAGCACAACAGGCATTCGCTGATCAGAGCGAGAGCGTCGCGAAATGTCACAAAAGGAGTGTGTTTTTGGTTGCCAGGGCAAGATAACCCTGCACAGATTACCAAAGAAAAATCAACATTAAGGGACCAGTGAATGGAGTTTATTTTTACAGAGCATCAACGGAGTTGTGCAAGTTTTTGTGTTTGTTCCCTGCATTTCTAAAATGCTTGTTTTACAAACAAAGCCCAGTTTGACGACGGATTTGCACATCATTTACTTCTTAAGGATAATGCAGTCCCAACGAAAAAGGGTCACGATTGTGTGTTGGAACCACAGGCGGTGAGTAAAACTGCTTAAAATATCTCTGCCTATCTCTTGTTAGTGCGTCCGCCTCCCATCGAAGACCCGGATTCGAGCCCCGCTTGGAGCGAGTCGTTGCTGCTGCTGCTTCGTTCAGTTTCAGCCTTCACAGCTGTCACAGCTTTCAAACACTCTCAACGCAAAAGCCTACTTGCGCTCGTGATTCTTTAGCTCCGCCCACACGTCACGCCTCCAGGCGCTCGTGTTTTTCCGGGAAAAATCGGTAAAGACTATCTTTCTCTTATGAATATAATAAAACTAAATACTTTTTGGAGTTATGAAGGATGCAGTACTACTCTATAGTTACTCAAGATTAACAGGATATTGAGTGAAAACGAGCATTTCACCCCCCCTTTAAACAATGTGTTTTTTTTTTTGAGTATTGATTACCATTTTTATGACCATATTTGTACAAATACCATGGTTAAACTATGGTTATAGTAGTAAATCCATGGTTAATTTGTTAATGATTACAGAAACCATTTAAGGAATCGTATGACTAATTGTTAAAAAAAACAAAATATATTTTTTCAGAGCAAACATTTATAAATTATGTACCAGCCACATTTGTCACTTTACAGTTCCCTTAAATATTTCCAATGTGGTCTGTGTTTTTGCAGCACATTTCTTTATTTGTTTGTATTGTGATTATTTGCAGCACGTGTTGTCAAACTGATAAAGATGTTTTCATAATTTACAGGTATTTTTGTCATTTGCAGCATGTTTTCTCTCTCGGCCACCGTAGCAGGTCCTGTTGGGGTATGGGTGTGTTTGTTTTGGTGCTAAAGAATCGGGTCTGGGCAGACGCAGGCTGAAGCACAATAATAGTCTAACCGTTGCTTTACCCACATTCTCACTACACAGTGTTCTGTTGTCAATAAACACACATGACGATGGTGTTTCCACTGACGTTTACGTTGTGTGTGTGTGTGTGCATTGCTATGACTCCTGACTAGGGATGGGTACCGAAACCCGGTATTAAACTGGCCCCGGGGCTAAATTATGAAAGACCGTAGTATCAGTAAGATCTGACGGTACCGGTTCTGCTTTCGGTACTGAAGGGGGAAAAAATAATGTACTATGTATTTTTGCTTAATAATGTTATCGTGCGCATTTTATCTCACCAAACATTTCTAATGTGCGATATTATTAAGAAGTTTTTCTGTGAGATCTAAGAGATCGCTCATGCGCGTGGAGGCTGTCTGTCAGTCACACTCACACACAACAAGAACGAGCGCGGCGCACACACACGTGAAAGGGGCTGTTTACATATCGCGTCTTTTGCACGCTCAAGTTCGTTATTTCAAATGCAGGTGCGCGGTATGCGCGCTCATAATGGAAGCGACGCGGTCCCGATGCGCACGCGGTCCGACAGGCTCGTTTTTTCCAGGCGCATCCGCACTGCATCGAATAAAAAACATCTCAACTTTTCAGAATCCCGCAAGCGCACCACAGGTCATGTAACTTCCTCACCTTTTCTGTAACAACGTTGAAGCTCAGCCAAGATGAAGGAACAGCTGATAGCTGTATGTGGATTTTTTTATTAATTTACTAGCAGTGCTACTGCAACCAGTTCTTAGTGCTGCAAATCCATTCATCCATTGCTGAAATTTCCGCGTCTTCATGGAGAGAGAAGGTCATGGTTGCTTAGCAACGGCAGATTCCTCAGGAACGCAAGTGCCCGAAGGCTTTGGGGAAAAAAAACAGAAAGCGACGCTCCTAGCATTTTCGACGCGTTTTTAGACGCGATATGCAAACGGCCCCTTACAGTACAAAAACTCCTGCTTAATACAAAGAGTGACGATGGCGGATACAGCAAAACGTTCCAAAGTGTGGTTATACTTCACTAGAGTGGATGCAGTGGTTGTCATAAGATGCAGTGGTTGTCATAAGTGCAACAAAATTTTTGCATGTAAGGGGGGAAACACAAGCAATCTGTCAAAGCATCTTTCAAAAGTGCATTATGTGCAGACAGAGAAATGCAAAGTTTTCGACTGCCTAACACAACACAAAGTACCGATAAGAATACCATTAAAGTACCGGACCGTTAAGCAGTATCAGTAAGAGTAGTAATACCGTTAAAACCTTAACGATACCCATCCCTACTCGTGACCCCAGGGTCCTACGAGGAGCTGGTAGCTACCTCAAATGTGCCTGTAGCGGTAACCATAGTGATAATATACAGGTGCATCTCAAAAAATTTAAATGTCATGGAAAAGTTCTGTATTTTGTGTAATTTAATTCAAATAAGCTAACTTTCTTATATTCTAGATTTACAGACTGAAAATAGAAGAGTTTTTTTTTGTTTTAATTCTGATGGTGACTTACAGCTTAGAAAAATGAAAAGTAGGAAACTTTTATAAATAAAATAAATAAAAATAAAAATCCAAAGTAGGTTTAATTATGCACTCAATACTTGGTTGGGGCTTCAGTGCGGCGTGGCATGAAGGCGATCAGTCTGTGGCACTGCTGAGGCGTTACTGAAGACCAGGTTGCTTTGATAGAGGCCTTCAGCTCCTCTCTATTGTTTGTCAGATGTTACTTCTCTTCCTCTTCACAATACCCCATAGATTCTCTGTGAGGTTCAGGTCAGGTGAGTTGGCTGGCCAATCAAGCACAGTAATTTCATGGTCAGCAAACCACTTGGAAGTGTTTTTTTTTTCACTGTGGGCAGGTGCTAACGTCCTACTAGAAGAGGAAATCAGCATCTCCATAAAGCTTGTCAGCAGATGGAAGGTGGAAGTGCTCCCAAAATCTCCTGGTAGATGGCTGCATTGACTTGATAAAACACAATGGAGCAACACCAGCAGACATCACAGCACCCAAATCATCTCTGACTTCAGAAACCTCACACTGGCCTTTGGATTCTGTGCCTCTCCAGTCTTCCTCCAGACTCCAGACCTTGATTTTCAAATGAAATGCTAAATTTACTTTCAACTGAAAAGAGGACTGTGGACCACTGAGCAACGGTCCATTTCTTTTTCTCCTTACCCCAGGTGAGATGCTTCAGACGTTATTCTCTGGTTCAGGAGTGGCTTGGTTCTAGGAATGTGACAGCTCTAGCTCTTTTCCTGAAGACGTCTGAGTGTGGTGACTCTTGATGCACTGACTGCAGCTAAAGTCCACTCCTTGTGACCCTCCCAAGTTCTTTAATCAGCTTTCCATGATAAGCTTCCCAAGGCTGTGGTCATGCCTGTTGCTTGTGCACCTTTTCCTACCACACCTTTTACTTCCAGTCAACTTTCTGTGAATATATTTTGATACAGCACTCTGTGAACAGCCAGCCCTTTCAGCAATGACCTTCTGTGGCTTACCCTCCTTGTGGAGGGTGTTGATGAACTTCTTCTGGACAACTGTCAAGTCAGTAGTCTTTCCCATAATTGTGGTTGCATGTTCTAAACTAGCCCAGGAGGTACACTGTATTTATAATCAAAATTTACCAAACTAATCAACCTCAAAATAGAAAATTAACATTTTTGAGATACTGAATTTTCATTTTCCTAAGATGTAATTCGTAACCATGAGAATTAAAACTTTTTTTTTTATATATTTCAGATTGTGTGCAATTAATCTAGAATATAAGAAAGTTTGCTTTTTTAAATTGTTACAAAAAAAATAAAGACCTCGTCTGTGACTGAGCTGGTGATTTTTCTGGACTGAAAAAATTTGACTGCTGGACAGCTTGGTCCCCCCCAGTTAAAAAAATCCCATCTGCGCCCCTGGTAGTAGTATAGGTTTTCTTTGCCCTGGTGACCCTAACAATTTTTGCTGTTGCTGCCTCGATCAGGTTCCAGAACGCCATCAAATGCTCGTATGAGGGCAACCTAAAATGCAGTATTACAATTAAAATTAGTTGACTTGCCATAAGTGCTCAAGAATGATTAAGACAGAGAAAAAATAATTACTTGGTCAGTCAGTTATTCAGCAAACAGTTTTGAGAAGTTGTTATTACAACTATCTTACCTGGTGTAAAATCTGATGTCTTCAGGCGACGAGGCAAACCGAGTCCAAAGGAGTGATGAAGATTAAATGTTTGAAGCTGCTCTCTCAGTGCCTCGATTTTCATCAATGCATCTTTATTCCACTCCTGGTTCACACATACAGTATGACTGGCCCCGTAGTCTTGGTCCACGACCATTGGGACCATGACGGGTTGCTTGATGTCTGCTTCAGGCCCCCGGCAGCTCAGGTTCTGAACTTGGCGGTCGAGATCGGCATTCCCAAACATCGGCCCGTGACACCGTAGTTTAATTATTCCACTCGAATAATGATGGAACTGAGCCTACTGCTAAAACCCGTCTACCCTTAGCAGTAGTGTGAATTTCATTCTTGTGGAAATGTTGGCTGCATACCTTAGTATGGGCGGTCACCGAAAATCGTGCCCTCCTTATTTTGTGCAGCCACTGCGCACGGAGGTTGGTGATTTCCGGAAGCCGTGGAAGCTCAAATGGGTGTTATATTAGATTAGATTAGATTAGATTCAACTTTATTGTCACTGCACATATAGGTACAAGGCAACGAAATGCAGTTAGCATCTAACCAGAAGTGCAATAAGCAGTAAGTACAGAATAAAGGTCTATAATATGTACAATAACTATACAGGTAAGTATTATGGACATAATTTACAGATATTAAATACTATAAGCACGATATACAGATAGGTGTACTATGAACATACTATACAGATGGGCTATGTAAAAGTGTATGTACACTATAGGCAGAACATATGAACATATGAACATAATTACACTATTGCAATGGACAGTAAAGTGCATAGAAAATATTTCAGTGTGCAAATGGATTATACAGTGTTCCTGGATGAACAGGCAGTAGTGCAAGTAATAACAAGTTACTGTTTTTTGCTTGCTGTGAATAAATAAATAAATCAGAGTGTTGAAGAGGGGGAGGAGTCTGTGTGTATGGTGTGGAGGGGTGTCAGAGGGCAGAGTTCTGGAAGGAGACAGCTTTAGGGAAAAAGCTGTTCCTGAATCTTGTGGTCCTTGTCCGGAGGCTCCTGAAACGCCTCCCGGAGGGGAGGTGGTTAATAATAATTAATTAATAATAATTCCTTACATTTATATAGCACTTTTCTAGGCACTCAAAGCGCTTTACATAGACAGGGGGTATCTCCTCATCCACCACCAGTGTGCAGCATCCACCTGGATGATGCGACGGCAGCCATATTGCGCCAGAACGCCCACCACACACCAGCTTACTGGTGGAGAGGAGACGGAGTGATGAAGCCAATCAGCGGATATGGGGATTGTTAGGAGGCCATGATGGTCATAGGCAAATGGGCGAATTTAGCCAGGATGCCGAGGTCACACCTCTACTCTTTTTGAAAGACATCCTGGGATTTTTAATGACCACAGAGAGTCAGGACCTCGGTTTAACGTCTCATCCGAAGGACGGTGCTCGTTGACAGTATAGCGTCCCCATCACTACACTGGGGCGCTAGGACCCACACAGACCACAGGGTGAGCACCCCCTGCTGGCCTCACTAGCACCTCTTCCAGCAGCAACCTAGCTTTCTCAGGAGGTCTCCCATCCAGGTACTGACCAGGCTCAGCCCTGCTTAGCTTCAGTGGGAAATCGGTCTTGGGCTCCAGGGTGATATGGCTTAACAGTTAAACAGTCCATGGTCAGGGTGAGAGATGAGTCTTTGAGAATGCTGCGAGCTCGACGTAGACAGTGTTTCCTCTGGATGTCCTCAAGCGCAGGAAGCGGTCTCCCTGTGATTCGTTGGGCAGTTTTCACCACCCTTTGCAGTGCCTTGTGGTCAGCCACTGAGCAGTTTCTCATACCAGACTGTGATGCAACTGGTAAGGATGCTCTCAATCGCACACCGGTAAAAGTTCACCAGGATGGTTGAAGACCGCTGCTTCTTCTTCAGTGTCCTGAGGAAGAAAAGGCGCTGGTGAGCCTTCTTGACCAGGCTGGAGGTGTTTGTGGCCCAGGACAGTTCCTCCGAGATGGTGGTTCCCAGGAACTTGAAGCTGGAGACATGTTCAACAACCGTCCCGTTAATGTGGATGGGGTCATGAGTGCTTCCTTTCTTCTTCCTGAAGTCCACAATAAGATCCTTGGTCTTATTGGTGTTAAGGAGCAGGTTATTGTCAGTGCACCATGTGGCCAGGTGCTGTACCTCTTCCCTGTAGGCAGTCTCATTGTTGTCTGTGATGAGGCCAATCACTGTGGTGTCATCTGCAAACTTAATGATGGAGTTGGATCCATGTACAGGCTTGCAGTCGTGGGTGTAAAGGGAGTAGAGGAATGGGCTCAGCACACAGCCCTGTGGTACGCCAGTGTTAAGTGTGATGGTGGTGGAGTGGGTGTGGCCTGACCGAACATGCTGAGGCCTGTTGGTCAGAAAGTCCATAATCCAGTTGCAGAGGGAGGTGTTAATGTCCAGGTCTCCAAGTTTTGTGGTCAGCTTGGAGGGAATGACGGTGTTAAATGCTGAACTGAAGTCAACAAACAACATCTTAACATACGTGTTGTTATGGTCCAGGTGTGTGAGTGCAGAGTGCAGCACTGTGCATACTGCATCCTCTGTGCTCCTATTTCTGCGGTAGGCAAATAGGTGTGGGTCTAGTGTGGGTGGGAGGCAGTCTTTGAGGTGTGCTAGGACCAGTCGCTCGAAGCACTTCATAATGATGGGTGTGAGTGCTAAGGGGCGATAGTCATTGAGGCACGTTGGGGAGGAGTGTTTCGGTACTGGCACAATGGATGTGGACTTAAAACAAACTGGCACAGTTGCTTGGGTGATGGACAGGTTGAAAATGTCTGTGAAGACCCCTGCAAGCTGCTCTGCACATGCCCTAAGCACACGTCCAGGAATCCCATCAGGGCCAGCAACCTTGCGTGCGTTGATCCGGCTCAGTGCAGTGTGGACATCTGTGTAGGTGAGTTTGAGAGGTTGGTGGTCTAAAGAGGCTGAGATTTTGGTGGTCGTCTCCTTGCTGTCGCTGTTGAAGCGAGCATAAAAGTCATTTAGCTCGTTAAGGAAGGATACGTCCGTGACCGTTGGTGTGGAGTTGCTTCACTTGTAGTCACTGATGATCTGGATGCCCTGCCACATGTGTCGGGGGTCAGAGTTGGAAAAGTGTTCCTCTACCTTCAGCTTGTAGCAGTACTTGGCCTTTTTGATGCCCCTTTTCAGGTTAGCCCTGGATTTACTGTAGGCCTGAGCGTCGTCTGAACTGAAGGCAGTGTTGCGGGCTTTCAGCAAAAGTCGAACCTCCTTGTTCAGCCATGGCTTCTGATTAGGGTATGTTGTTATCTGTTTTTCTGTTGTTACACTGTCAATGGTGGAGTTGATGTGATCCAGTACAGAGGAGGTGTAGATATCAATGTCCGTGTGAGAGCCACAGGCAGCCTGTGAAGCAAACATATTCCAGTCAGTGTGTTGAAACCTATCTTGAAGTAAAGAGTCTGCTCCAGTTGGCCACACTTTGATGGTCCTCACTGATGGCTTCACACGATTGATGAGGGGTGGATACTTAGGGGTGAGAAACAAAGAAAGGTGATCAGACTGTCCAGACTGTCCCAGACTGTTATATTGACTTGAAGCAGAGCAAAGTGGCAGACAGCAGTGCTCCTTAGATCCACCTACAGTTTTTATAAACTTAGATGTGTCATGCACATTATATCTCTTTTTTCGTACAACAGCAGCATCACTCATCTTGTTTGTTTATAGCGGATGTGGGTGAAGTAAATTGGAAACAATAGCTATAAAGTTCATCACTACGCTTGTGCACGTAGCCAATTATTTTCGGTTGACTATGCTGAGGTTCGGGAGGGGTTCACTGATGTAACCATGGTTACAGATGATTTGATTGTTAGGGAAGAATTTTTACGAGGTTTTTCTCTGTTGTTGACTTTTAAAATGTCTTTATATTAAGCCTGAATTTATTTTTGTGAATGAGACGCAAATGTCACTCTCTCTGGCAGCAGGTGCCACTAATGTAACACCAGGTATTTACAGCTGCTGCCTCTTTAAGACCGTGCACGGATCCAATATAATAATGCACAAAATGTATTTCTCCACTGTATACGTTCACTTAAGACATAACTGACTGTGTTTACGAAAATGCTTGCAGAGACAATTATTTTGAGATGATTTTGTGTGTATGTGTTCATTCAGAAGCAATGATACGTGGAATCAATTCTGTGTAAGGGCATTAACTGGAATGCTGCTCTCAGCGTGCTTTGAATGAATGCACGGACGCTCCGAATGCGTGCAAATGGTTTAAAATGTTTGAATCGGCAAGATTTAGAAACAAGTGCAAATGGTCAACTTCGATAGGTCTCACCCCTACAAGACAGTGAACAACGCAAATCAAGTTAGGAATTTTACACCGTTATTCATGATAGCCCCTTCGAGGCAAGGCGGTTATACATTTTGGAGATCAAGCCGTGTTTGGCAAAGAGGCTTCCTGGCAATTGGCTTCGCTGCGTCAAGGCAAGAGGTCAGTTGCTGATTATTTTTATTGAATTTAAGACTCTTGAAGCTACAAGTGAGTGGAACTCAGCGACTCTGGTGGCTAGTTTTTTGGATGGATTAGTGGCGGATGTTAGTGTTACTCAGGCAGCTTTTGATGATTTGAAATCCAGGTTCACTACTGCTCCTATTCTTATTTTGGACGCATCACAGGTTGGTGTGGGAGCAGTTCTTTCCCAAAAATCCCCTCATGATAATAAGTTGCATCGTTGTGCTTATTTTTCTCATTGCCTTTCTCCCTCAGAAAGAAATTATGAAATCGGCAACAGAGAGCTGCTGGCAGTATGCTTGGCTTTGGGAGAGTGGCGTCACTGTTTGGAGGGGACGATAATTCCCTTTCTGGTGTGGACTGATCATAGAAATCTGGAGTATATTCAATCAGCCAAACGGCTGAACTCCAGACAGGTTCGTTGGGCACTGTTTTCTGGACGCTTCAACTTTGTCTTGTCTTACAGACCAGGTTCTAAGAATGGCAAGCCCGACGCTCTGTCCCGGCAGTTTGATGCGCCTGTTGACAAGTCTCCTCCTGACACAAATTTGCCTTTGGGCCGTGTGGTGGGGGCCGTCACCTGGGGTGTCGAGGGTCAGGTCAGGCGAGCATTAGCTCAGGTTGAGGTGCACATGGGGTGTCCGGCGAGTCTGTTATTTGTGCCTGATACAGTCCTCACCACCGTCTTGCAGCGGGGTCACTCTTCTAAACTCACGTGTCATCCTGGTGTGAGGTTGCTGGCAGCCATCCGCTAGCGTTTTTGGTAGCCAGACATGGCTGAGGACATCCGTCAGTTTGTGGGTGCTTGTGAGGTTTGTGCTCAAAATAAATCTTCCAATCAACCTCCCGTTGGTCTGCTTCATCCCATCCCTATTCCTTCCTACCCCTGGTCACATATTGCCCTGGATTTTGTTACTGGTTTCCTTCCATCCAGCGGCAATACGGTGGTCCTTACTGTTGTGGATTGCTTTTCTAAGGTGGTTCACTTCATTCCCCTTCCTAAACTCCCTTCGGCTAGGGAGATGGCCCGGGTAGTCATTGACCACGTCTTCCAGATTCATTGTCTTCCGGAGGATGTGGTCTCTGACAGGGGGCCCCAGTTCGTGTCCCAGTTTTGGAGGGAATTCTGTCCATGGCTGGGTGCCTCCGCCAGTCTGTCCTCAGGATTCCATCCACAAACCAATGGCCAAACCGAGCATGCAAACCAGGATCTCGAGCAGATGCTCCGATGCCTGGCTTCCCATAACCCCTCCTCCTGGTGTCAGCAGCTAACTTGGGCTGAATATGCCCATAAATCCTTGCCAGTGTCCTCGACTGGGCTTTCCCCATTCATGTGTTGCCTTGGTTATCAACCCCCCTCTGTTTCCTTCCCAGGCTGCTGAGGCCGCAGTTCCCTCAGTCCAGGCATTTATGCAACGCTGTCATCGTACCTTGAGGAGGGCCAGGGAAGCGTTGGTCCGGTCTGGGGGACACACTAAAAGAGCTGCTGACCGCCGTCGGACTGTGGCACCCAGGTATGTTTGTGGGCAAAGGGTGTGGCTCTCTACCAAATATCTGCCACTTCGGGTTCCGGCCCGTAAGTTGGCACCCAAATTTATAGGGCCTAATTCCATTGTCAAGGTGGTCAGTCCGGCGGCAGTGCGGCTTCGGTTGCCTCAACCTCTCTGTCATATCCATCCTGTCTTTCATGTTTCTCGTGTTAAACCTGTTCTATGTTCTCCTCCCCTGATGATTGAAGGCGCTCCTGCCTTTATCGTCAGGCGGATTCTTGATTCCAGGCGCCGTGGACGGGGTTTTCAATATTTAGTGGATTGGGAAGGCTACGGTTCGGAAGAGAGATCTTGCTTCCCAGCTCGGGACATTCTGGACCGCTCGCTCATCGTGGAGTTTCATCGTCATCAGTCTCTCTCGAACAGGAGTACGGCGGATGGCGCTCCTGGGAGGGGGGCTACTGTCAGGGCTCAGGTTTGATCCATCTCTTTCTCCTGGAGGAGCCTTTGTTTTTGTTTCTGTTTGCACGTGCCGGCCACGATCAGCTGTTCACTTTGCAATCAGCTGAATGCGTTTCTTGTTTTGGTTCATTAGTTATAGTTTTGTATTTTTTCAGTTTTTCTGCCCAGTTATTTCAACTGCTGTCTGGACTGTCTTTGCTCGTTGGCCAGTGGTCTGTTCATCGGGACTTTTGAATTTTTGCTCTGGATTATTATCTAGATTTGTGGATCTCTTTGAATCTGCCTGGGCTATCATCTTTAATGACCATCGCCTGATTCTGACTAGCACCTGGAACATATCTGTTTGGACTCTGATCTCTTCTATTGAGTTCTTGGATTGTGGATCTGGAATTCAGCAGTTTGATTTATCACTGAATTAAACTCTTGTTGCATTTCTACTGCATCTGGGTCCTTCATTTCAGCGAAACCTGACACCCTCATTTAAAATGTAATTATAACGAAATACAGTTACTCATATTTTGTATTTTAAATATGTAACGCCGTTACATGTATTTCGTTACTCCCCAGCCCTGGTCACATTTTAATAATTACGTTCTAAAAGTGGGTGGTAGTTATTTTTATACCATTGCCGCATCATTAGGCTTGTTGTTGAATGTAATGCTATAGGACTGCAGTGAGCTAAGAATAGATTTGGGACGGTTTTACATTAAGTCTTTGAGCACTCATTGACATGCTACTACATAGTGAGCAGGAATCCCATCTATTCCATAATCTTTTCTAGCCATAAGTTCCACTCATTAAATAATTTCTCCTGTGAGGTTGCCAAGGTTTCTGGCCCTCAACATGGAACATGCTTAAAGTTTTCAGAATTACATGGAAGTCATGAAAAACACAATAAAAAAATAAATATAAAAATAAATAAAATGAATGTAAAGTGAAATAAAATAATTAAATATATAATATGCAGGATTTATTATTATTCATTCACTAAGACAGTATTGTATAAACTAATGTCTATATACTGTAGCCAGTTATCATTATAGCAAAACCCAGGCAGGGTAAATAGAACAATTATTAATTTAGCAACAATGACTGTATATTATCCCATATATTATAAACAGACAGACAGACAGACAGACAGACAGACAGACAGATAGATAGATAGATAGATATGTGGTGGGATGTACTGTTGCGTCTCCAATCAGCCTAATGCTCGTGGATCATCGAGGTTCCATTTAGGAACTGTGTGGACCGTATAAAAGGTGATTCTAGTCACTGTTTGCGTGCGATTCCCATTTGTGCTGTGCGTCATTACCTGGGGACCGCCCCTTCTGCCTCCCATCTCATCCTTGACGCTTGAGTTTGAGGATAGCTTGCTGCTGTGGGCGGCTGCTATTTTTCCCTTACATGCCTTTCCCGCAGTCCTGTTCTTGATTTGGATGTACGACTGGTTATGAAATGAAGTTACGTGAAACTATCACTATTGTGCAGTGCTCTTTTTTTTGTTTGTTTTTTGACCGCAAGTATGTTTGTTTTAATTTTTAGGAAGATTAGATGGTTCCCGATACTGGGCATTCTGTGAGGCTTGCGGGGCAACGCTGTTTATTGCTGCTGCTTTGTATAGCCGTATTTCTCCTGTGACAAACCTTCTCGTCAACACGTGCGTGCTTGACTTATTTGTCTTGTGTGACACCTGGGGCCCATTTCACAAAGGAGGTTAAGAGAAAACTCTGAGTATGCTAACCCTGAAATGAAGGAAACTCTAGGTTTTCTGTTTCAGAATGGGAGGTTTGTCAAACACGAGAAAGCAGGGTAAGTCAAGCCCATTTATGAAAGAGAGCTTACTTATACTCAGAGTCATTTATCTCTTCGGTCTCCTCCCCCTTTTTAAACACTTCATTAATGCACGCTGGAAAAAATGCTCTTCTTACTAAGTGTTTTTTCTTCTTCTTTTCTTTTCCCAAGTACAAATATATATAAAAAATAAAGATTGATTTTCTATATAAGAAAATGATATAAGATACAAAGTCTTGTTTCCTGGGGGGATCTAAATTAAGTGCATTTTACTTAAGTAAAATGATATGCCAGTGTGGTCATAAAAATTATCTTAATGCAAATGGAAAACAAGATTATTCAGAGGGTCCGTTACTAAGTGCAAATCTAGTGTAGCTCCGCCCTCCATCAACTCATATGGTTAAATACGACACGTGAATAACGGCTTCAATGGTGTAGGCAGTTATGTTTTGGGCACGGAAAGCTAGCTTGTAATACGATTGATTGGGTTAGAGTCCGGCTTTTGCCAAGCTCATTCTTCTCACTTTTCCCATCACGTCACATTAGAATTTGTTTTAAATAAAAATGAACAAAATGTTCTAAAAGTGGAAGTAAAGTGCCTAACGATTGTTTAATATTGATACAACTATTTATAATTGTAATAAATATAATCATTTACAATCTGTTATTATTGCATCCTGTTAATGTATAACAATACTGAGGTGCAAATGTACAGTATCTGCCAGTATAAAGTATAACTAGCATCTAATTATTATCTACACTTAGCCTGTTGCAAAGAACTGCTACTTTTACATGCTAAATAGAATATATCACGATTTTCACTGTACATGTTTTCTGTAAATAGCATCTAGAGCTACTTGCACTTAGCCTACTGTAAATGGGATCTATCGCTAAGAAAGTATGTTAATTCCACTTAGTGTAAATAGCCACTGCCATAATACTCTATTGGCAGATCATTTGTAACATAAGAAAATTGCACTTAAAATATTATAATTAATATTATTATTTTATATATATTTTTTGCATATGAGATACCATAAAAGGATAAGCTATTAATTCAGTAATCTAACGTTCTGTCAGTTTTCACCTGTGATATTATATCACTGAAGAATTACATTTGTATTGAGTCTGTAGTATGCAGATGGCTTTTTGGCGGGAGCTGTTGCCATAATGAATTGTAATATTGGCGCTCCATTGATAATGGCTTTTTATAAGTTGTGATGCACACACTTAACTCAGAGTCAGTCAATTTTGAGTTGATTAAACCAACTCATTTAAGCTGTTCTGTAACCGAAAACTCTCTCCCATCTCAGGGTAAGTCAACTCAGAGTTAAAGTTTAAACTCAGAGTTGGTAGAACCTCCTTAGTGAAATGGGACCCTGCTCTTAAAATTATTATTATTTTTTTTCTTCACTAGTCCTTCAATTTGTTAGTGACTTGCTTTTTTGTTTTTGGTATATTTTATTTTACCTATTTTTTTATTTTATTAATTTTTTAGTGCATTCGGTTGTAAATGTTTGTTTGCTTGGCTGTGGTTTTTTTTTTTTTTTTTTGGTTTGTTTTGTTAAAGTTGTTTTGAAGTGTTTTTTGCTTTATTTTTATTTTGCTTTTAAGAGTGCTGTTAAAAGGACAGTGAAGTGAAATAGCACCAACTCAGGTGCCAAATCCTGAACCTCATCATTGTAGTTTGTTTCATGACTTTCTGGGGCCCGTTTCACTAAGGAGGTTCAACCAACTCTGAGTTTAAACTTGAACTCTGAGTTGACTTA
Organism: Carassius gibelio; assembly: GCF_023724105.1. Lineage (NCBI taxonomy): Eukaryota > Metazoa > Chordata > Actinopteri > Cypriniformes > Cyprinidae > Carassius > Carassius gibelio. Next base: position 401,935 of record NC_068416.1, read on the forward strand.
CCCTGAGATAGGAAACTCTGAGTTTTCAGGTAACAGAACAGCTGAAATGAGTTGGTTTATTCAACTCTAAATTGCTGACTCTGAGTTAAGCGCATGCACCACAACTATAAAAAGCCATTATCAACGGATCGCTGAATGGCAACAGCTCCCGCCAAAAAGCCATCTGCATACTTCAGACTCAATACAAATGTAATTCTTCACAGTGTTATAATATCACAGGTGATAACTGGCAGAACATTAGATTAATGAACTAATAGCTAATAATTTCATGGTATCTCATGCAATATATATATACATAAAATAATAATATTAAAGAGCCACACAGATGGGAAATCAAAAATTACCTGTATTACAGTGTATGATGTAGCTGTCCATCAGTGTAAACAATGTGCAAAGTAATTAAACCAAAAAGTACACGATTTATAAAGTTATTGGCTTCTAAAGTAAGGAGTCGACTCTGAATCGCTGAAACGAGTCGTTTTAGATTTCAAATCTTTTGCCCATCTCTATGTACGTCACTAGGAACACTTTGCATAATAATCTCCGCCTACCGTCTTGGGAGAAACAAAACTCTCACCTGCCCCACCCCCCCACAAAGATGCTCTGGTTGTTGTGATAGCATCATGTCGAAGAGACAGTGTGTTTTTAATTGTAAAGGCAAGTTTGTTTTATTATCACTGCCAAAGAATAAAGATCAGAAGAACCAATGGCTAAAATTCATTTTTACCACAATACCAGAGCAGTACAACAAATCCTTGTTGTGTTCACAACATTTCACTGATGACTGCTTTTCTAATCTCGGTAAGTACAAGGCAGGATTTTCAAGGCGTTTGGCCATAAAAGAGGGTTCATTACCAACTTTATTTAGACCAACGAGCATCTCCGAATCACAACGCGAAGTATGATTATGAAGTTATGTGTTTGTTTTCTCCCGAGCGTCTTATCAGTATGTTTTCTGCCTGCAGCCTGTCTGCGCTGATCTTCATTTTACAAACACGTCATTAAAATGAATTGTAACTCCATGAATACTCAACGAAGAGACATGAGAGAGATATCTATAGAAAGCTTGACATGTCTACTTTAAAACAAGTGCTGCCGAAAACAGATATTCTGTGATAAAGTAATCCATATGAAAACAACACGATGTCTGTTTTTCATGTCTCCCTTCGTTATATCTAATGTGACTACACCCCCGCATTGAACGCGCTATTCAAATTCAAACTGAAGTGCGCAGCTTGAATACACCCACACAGAAGAAAAAGCAGCGAGACTGTTCAAGTTTTTTATTTTACTGTTTGCTTCGCGGTGAGAGAAATAAGACATAATTCACCCCAAACAGATGCTAACGCATTGTTTACCGTGAAGTTGTGTGCGGAACAATCAATCAAAACTATGTCAGTTGACCAATCAGAACACAGTATGCTACCAAAAGGTGGGGTTTAAGGAAACTGAATCTTTTGAACAGCTTCGCGTGAACCGTTTGGGGATCTCTGAGAATTGAGGTAATTTTAAAATGATATTTTGACAAAATGTCAATGTTTTTTTAACCTTGGATTGATTTAAACCTAATGTACAGGACTTATAAACAGTGATAGGAAGCTTAGAATTTTCATCTTACTGGCTCTTTAAACGGACTGTAAGTAGGAATTACTCCCATCTAGTGGTGAAATAGTATTTTGCATTCAAACTAATTTTGCTCTCCAGCGCCTCGCTTTTTCAAATGCGCGTTGCATCTACGGTAGGCGATATGTACCAAAAAGCTTTGACAGGATGTCTTCTAATAGCACTTCGTTGAGTTTTCCTTCAGGTGAACAGGTGTGTTATTTCAAACAAACTGCAACATGACAACTAACAAACGAATGTTACAGTATGAATTACTGACTGTAGAAAACATGAAATATTGTAATTAGTAGTTATGTCTTTTTTATTCGTTATATTTTCTGAATTACAGTATTGTTCAAAATAATAGCAGTACAATGTGACTAACCAGAATAATCAAGGTTTTTAGTATATTTTTTATTGCTACGTGGCAAACAAGTTACCAGTAGGTTCAGTAGATTGTCAGAAAACAAACAAGACCCAGCATTCATGATATGCACGCTCTTAAGGCTGTGCAATTGGGCAATTAGTTGAAAGGGGTGTGTTCAAAAAAATAGCAGTGTCTACCTTTGACTGTACAAACTCAAAACTATTTTGTACAAACATTTTGTTTTTCTGGGGTTTAGCAATCCTGTGAATCACTAAACTAATATTTAGTTGTATGACCACAGTTTTTTAAAACTGCTTGACATCTGTGTGGCATGGAGTCAACCAATTTGTGGCACCTCTCAGCTGTTATTCCACTCCATGATTCTTTAACAACATTCCACAATTCATTCACATTTCTTGGTTTTGCTTCAGAAACAGCATTTTTGATATCACCCCACAAGTTCTCAATTGGATTAAGGTCTGGAGATTGGGCTGGCCACTCCATAACATTAATTTTGTTGGTTTGGAACCAAGACTTTGCCCGTTTACTAGTGTGTTTTGGGTCATTGTCTTGTTGAAACAACCATTTCAAGGGCATGTCCTCTTCAGCATAGGGCAACATGACCTCTTCAAGTATTTTAACATATGCAAACTGATCCATGATCCCTGGTATGCGATAAATAGGCCCAACACCATAGTAGGAGAAACATGCCCATATCATGATGCTTGCACCTCCATGCTTCACTGTCTTCACTGTGTACTGTGGCTTGAATTCAGAGTTTGGGGGTCGTCTCACAAACTGCCTGTGGCCCTTGGACCCAAAAAGAACAATTTTACTCTCATCAGTCCACAAAATGTTCCTCCATTTCTCTTTAGGCCAGTTGATGTGTTCTTTGGCAAATTGTAACCTCTTCTGCACATGCCTTTTTTTTAACAGAGGGACTTTGCGGGGGATTCTTGAAAATAGATTAGCTTCACACAGACGTCTTCTAACTGTCACAGTACTTACAGGTAACTCCAGACTGTCTTTGATCATCCTGGAGGTGATCATTGGCTGAGCCTTTGCCATTCTGGTTATTCTTCTATCCATTTTGATGGTTGTCTTCCATTTTCTTCCACGTCTCTCTGGTTTTGCTCTCCATTTTAAGGCATTGGAGATCATTTTAGCTGAACAGCCTATCATTTTTTGCACCTCTTTATAGGTTTTCCCCTCTCTAATCAACTTTTTAATCAAAGTACGCTGTTCTTCTGAACAATGTCTTGAACGACCCATTTTCCTCAGCTTTCAAATGCATGTTCAACAAGTGTTGGCTTCATCCTTAAATAGGGGCCACCTGATTCACACCTGTTTCTTCACAAAATTGATGACCTCAGTGATTGAATGCCACACTGCTATTTTTTTGAACACACCCCTTTCAACTAATTCAACTAATTGCCCAATTGCACAGCCTTAAGAGCGTGCATATCATGAATGCTGGGTCTCATTTGTTTTCTGAGAATCTACTGAACCTACTGGTAACTTGTTTGCCACGTAGCAATAAAAAAATATACGAAAAACCTTGATTATTCTGGTTAGTCACATTGTACTGCTATTATTTTGAACAATACTGTATGTGCATTGTTAGATATCATCATCAAACACTGACCCACCTTTCGAGAAGAAAACAGGCCACTTCAGCGTCTCTTTTGAAATCTTTATCCAGCATTAGCTCTTTCCACCTAGAAAAAGCTTCCCCGACATTAACTCTTGTTTTCTGTAATCTACGGTCACGTTTCCTTTTACGTTCTTTTTTTTTACTGTTTTGGCGACGATGTTTTCTTCTCCTGTGGCGCGGCATATGTATGGTCCATAATAAGAATGCAATCCAGACCTATAAACTTGCCGGTGCAGTTTCAAGCGCCTCTCACTGATCTGCACCTGCGTTTCTGGCTCTGACCGAAAACGCGTTGTGGAAACGCGTTGGCTTAGTACTTTTTGTCCCTCTCTGCTATTATAGTTTTGCAAGATGGCGGAACTACATGGAAGCCTCCGTCGACCTACCCGTCCCATTTATATAAAGATAATAAATTCTTCATTTACGAGGATTAGTTTAAACATTGGCATAGGTATTTGTATACCATTGAGGGCATATTTATGAATAAAAATATTGATTTTACATAATAAAATACCTAAAAAGTGACTTATTGTCCATTTAATAATAATACTTTAAGTGCATTTTTCTTATTTTACAAATGATCTGCCAATAGAGTAAGAAAAATATGGCAGTGGCTATTTACACTAAGTGGAATTAACATACTTCTTAGCAATATATCCTATTTACGGTAGGCTAAGTGCAAGTAGCTCTAAATGCTATTTACAGAAAAAAATGTACAGTAAAAATAGTGATATATTCTGTTAACCATGTAAAAGTAAGAGTTCTTTGCAACAGTCTAAGTGTAAATAATAATTAGATGCTAGTTATACTTTATACTGGCAGATACATTTGCACCTCAGTATTGTTATACACTAACAGGATGCAATAATAACAGATTGTAAATTATTATATTTATTACAATTATAAATAGTTTTATCATTATTAAACAATAGTTGGGCACTTTACTTCCACTTTTAGAACATTTTGTTAATTTTTAAATTGTATTTTTTATTTAAAAAAAAAAAAAAAAACTCTAATGTGACCAGTGTTTGGAATAACGGCGTTTAAAAGAACGGCGTTAGGAAACAACGTTATTTTTTCAGTAACGCGGTAATCTAACTAATTAATTTTCCCGTCGTTACAACGCCATTAACGTTACTGAACGTTAAATGTGGTGCATTACTATGCATTGATTTAATAAACTATGCAATCCGAACGCACCCCTGACTCACACAGCGAGTGAGCAGGTGGGTTAATGACGAGATAAGTGGTTGTGATTGGCTAAGCCAGAGTCATGTGTTTCATGGTAGCCAATCATAGCCATTGTTTTTACACATATGCCGGCACACGCGGCTACGCCAGCGGCGCCAAACAGAGATTCGCAGCAGAGATGGCGAGTCAGGAGCAATCCGATGAAAAGTTGGCATTTTCAAGGTGAAGATATAAGCACTAGAGCCCGACCGATATATCGGCCGGCCGATATTATCGGCCGATATAAGCTAATTGCATTTAAATCGGCATCGGCGTTTATAATGGCCGATGAAACATGAGGAACAGAGTCTCATGCTTCACTCATGTTATGAGTGTTGCATAGTTTGCCCACCAGAGGGCTCCAGCTCCAGAGTTGACAACAGCGCCAGAAATCCACTACAGAAGAAGAACCGCTATCACCTGAGCCACAGAGATCTAATCTTTTGACGGTGAGTCTGTCGTTTGTCATGTGAAATGATTGTAGATTTAGTTCATACTTTTTTATATAAAAACAGTGTGACAGTTCTAGCTAACGGTCCTATCATTATCACTTCTAAATATTCTGTAACATCATTTACAGCCGCTAATGCATTGCTATATTAGATTAGCCACAAAGCTAATACCATGTTTATCAGTGGAAGTACGCGAACGTTAATAAGAGTTCAAACTATAACGTTATCGTTTAACTTATTCTAAATATATCTGCAGTGTTTCCCACATAATGACCGCGTAACTGTGGCAGGGGGGAGCGTATAGTTAATGACTAGAAGTTATGTACAGCGTGCCTCGAAAAAACAACAACGGTTATGTTATTCTAACACTAATATAGCTTCCTTTTTTAGCAGGCCCCTTAAATGCTTGCTATTAACTTTTGACAGCGGTGTGTTCATGACACTAACCATTTAACTTCGAATTGATTCCGTATGACGATGCCAGTGCATGACGATGTTTTGATTCAGACTGCACAAAGAGAAGAGGAGAAGATAAAAAATACGGGTCCGTTGTGAATGTGTCCGTGAGAGCAAATATAGTGTAGTTACAGTAGGTGCGTCAGAAATGATTAAACCAGAGGGGACATGTAAATAAATGTGAGCTGAACAAGTGCTTTTTTTTCTTCTGTTTTACAGATTGTTTCAAAACAGCTTTACAGACATAACAGGAAAATGTTGTAATACTATAGTTAAATATAAGTAGGTAATACCTATTGCTTGACAATATATATATATATTTCTATATATTTCTAATTTTTGCATGTAGGAGATCCCTGTTTATTATTATTATTATTATTATAATTCTAATGATGACATGAGTAATGATACATGGTGATATTAACATGCTTATTCTTTCTCTGTCTCTCTTTCTGCCCTACAGATGGCTGAAAAAGGTGAACGCTGTGGCAGCAAAGTGTGGGACTACTTCTCAAAAGATTCCTCTAATGCAGTGTTCTGCAATATATGTGCAGCTAATGTAAGCCAGGGCTCTAGCAAAGCGAAGCAGAAAAACACTTCCAATTTGTGGACTCATCTGAAAACCAAACACAGTGAGCAATATAAAGAGGCACAGCAGCAGAGTGAGGTACAAAAAACTCTTTCTGTTAGAACACAGCAGCCTACCCTGCCACAAGCATTTGATAAGGTACTCAAATGGGGTCCATCAGATCCAAGGGCAAAAAACCTGGACAAAAAAGTAATGGAGATGATAGCGACAGACATCCAAGCTTTTTCTGTGGTGGAAGGTGTGGGGTTTAGAAGGCTGCTGGCTGCTGCAGAGCCTAGGTACACTCTGAAGACAGAAAAGTTTTATCGCACAGAAAAATTGCATCATGTGCATGCAAGTGGTGATCAAGATAAAGGAGCTTTTGGCTGTTGAAAATGCAAAGCATATTGCATTTACAACAGATTGTTGGTCAGGGTCCACTGAGTCCCTAATGAGCTTGACTGCTCACTTCATCGATGAAGAATGGAACAGGGTGCAAGTTGTCCTAAATGTGAAAGCCATGAGTGGATCTCACACTGGCGAGTACATTGGACAGTTGTTTTTAGACATGCTTACTGAGTGGGATATAGACAGTGAACGTGTGCTGCTGGTGCTCAGGGACAATGGAGCCAATGTTGTTAAGGGGATGAGGTTGGTGGATATGCCTGACCTGAGCTGCAGTGCTCACACCCTCCAGCTTGTTGTGAATGATGGTCTCCAGGCACAGAGAGCTGTAGGTGACATCCTGGCCAAACTGAAGAGGTGTGCAACCCATTTTGGTCATTCAGTCCCTGCCAAGCAGAGGCTTGAACAAATTCAGAAGGATGTTGGTCTACCTGAACACCGCATTCTCCAGGCATGCCCGACCAGATGGAACTCTACATTGCATATGCTCCAAAGGATGCAGGAGCAAAAGAGAGCACTGACAGTCTACTCTGGGGACTTTGGACATTTTACATGTCCAAGTGTGGAGGAGTGGGACCTGGTCGAAAAGCTGGTCAACACACTGGAACCAATTGAGGAAATTACTCTAGAAGTGAGTAAGTCTGATGCATCTGCATCATGCATCATCCCCACCATTGAGGTTTTGAAAAGATTTCTGGAGACTCAGGGTCCTGAAACTAGAGGAATTCAGACTTTGAGGAAGGTCATGCTCGACAGCCTAACCAGAAGGTTTTCCAAGATTGCAGAGTCCAAAGAAGCAGTGCTGGCCTGTGTGCTGGATCCTCGTTACAAACAGCGTCCCCTCTCTGACAGCACAACCAAGAAGGCCAAAACCTGTCTTGAAGAAGAGGCAGACAAACAACATCAAGCAAGCTCAGCAGCCACTCATAAGGATGCCGAGGGATATTCAAAGAAACCTAGGATGGAGAAGTCCCTAGACCAGAAGCAGAGTGTACTTGACCATCTCTACGAGGACATGTTGCAGAGCCAGCAAACAGTGACAGGGGTGTCTGAGAGTCTGAACGAGGAGCTGGATCGGTATCTTCAAGAGCCCGTTCTTGATCGCAAAACAGGTTTCACTATTTATTTTTCAGTGATATAAAATTAAGTTATGCTTTTGTATATTAAGTATATAACATTTGTATTTGTCATCATCATCATCATCAGGTGACCCCCTGCAGTGGTGGAGGCAAAACGCTGGCCGCTTCCAGACTCTGGCTCCATTGGCCAGGAGGTTTCTCACTCCTCCACCTTCATCTGTCCCTAGTGAGAGGGTATTCAGCACTGTGGGGGCCATCTATCAAGATAGGAGGAGCTCTCTAACAGGTTCCAAGGCAGAGATGTTGTGCTTCCTGTACTACAACCTGCCACTTCTCAACTGGCAGTACTAAGGACTGAGCACCCTGTTCAAGACATTTTTCAAAACACTGTTCAAATATTAAAGTTCAGAGCAAGACAGAGTAAAATTCTAAAAGTATAATTTGTAAACAGTAGTGAAGGAGGAAAACCTCCTGCCTGTGTGTTGTATATATTGAGAACATTCTACATTGCTTAAATTATATTTTGGTATTATTTATTTATTTTATATTTATTTATTTTATATTTTATATTTATTTATTTTATATGTAGCTTTATATTTAACTTATTTTAACTTATTATATTTTGGTATAGCTTTTTTACTTTAACTTTAGTATTATAATTTATTTAAAGTAAACACACAGACTGTTAAAACAAGCTTCAACTGGAAGTAAAACTGTTAAATGTTTAAAACTGTTTTTTGATCATTAAAAAATATATAATTTTGATGTGCGATTGTTTAGTCATTGAGACTGTAATCTAAGGCTTTTTTTTTACATAAATCCCTTCTGGAAAATGGTTTATACAGCCCACATACATAGAACAGGGAGATATTTTGCTATTGAATGTTGTGTAAGTGTACTTTATAGGAAATGGGTCTAATTTCCAGTTTATTTTCAAAATCAAAATATCGGCTTATAAATCGGCTCTTTTCGAGTTAATATCGGCATCGGCCCCCAAAAATCCATATCGGTCGGGCTCTAATAAGCACTGCTTCAAATTCATTGTGGTCAAAGGCAAGAACGTGCATGAAATGTGTACATGTAATGTTTGACACGCATCTACAAAGCTAGTGGTCAAAAACACTTTTCTTACAAAGATAATACTTGAAGTGCAGGATAAAACTCTTGCTGTCTGTTGACGTGCAATAAATATTGAAAGTTATGTACCTGTCTGTTCTACTCATTTCAACTGACTTTGTGAAAACTTCAAAAAAAAAAAAAGTACAAATTCTCTGACATGTAGCAAATGTTATTTTTTTTTTTATTTTTTTTTTATTTTTTTTTTTTACAGTAACGCAAATAGTTACTTTCCCTGGTAACGAGTTACTTTTATTATAGAGTAATTCAGTTACTAACTCAGTTACTTTTTGGAACAAGTAGTGAGTAACTATAACTAATTACTTTTTTAAAGTAACGTTCCCAACACTGAATGTGACGTGATGGGAAAAGTGAGAAGAACAAGCTCGGCAAAAGCCTGACTCTAACTCAATCATTCGCGTTACAATGCCTACACCATTGAAGCCGTTATTCACATGTGTTGTATTTAACCTTATTTGCCGATGGAGGGCGGAGCTACAGTAGATTTGCACTTAGTAATAGACACTCAGAATAATCTTGTTTTTAAATTGCATTAAGATTATTTTTATTACCACACTGGCATATAATTTTACTTACGTCACTTAATTTCCCTAAAGGTTCATAGAGTATGTTACCATAGTATCTGACTCTGAGTATAAGTTAGCTCTCTTTCAGAAATGGGCTTGACTTATTCTGCTTTCTTGGGTTTGACAAACCTTCCATTCTGAAACAGAAAACCTAGAGTTTCTCTCATTTCAGGGTTAACATACTCAGGGCCCCTGGTTTATTCATTTTAATGTTAGTTTTTTGTACTTAAAGGCCATGTTGCAAGGTTAATTTTTTAACGAATATGTGCAATTTGCTTGTTGGTAATAAATGTTTATCCATTGTATTTTATGTTGTTGGGTATCACAAAATGGAATATAATACGAAAAAGTAAGTACATCTTACAGCAGCCTCCTTTCCCCCACAATGCATTGCATCACGTCACGTTGGGGAACTGAATTTACCAAAGCCGCCTTGAGAGCATTGAGAGTGACTAGAGAGACGAGAGTATTCAGATAGCGCAGAACGCAGATTATAGATAAATAGATAAATATATATATATATATATATATATATATATATATATATTAGGGGTGTAACGGTTCACAAAATTCACGGTTCGATACGATACACTGATGTCACGGTTCGGTTCGGTTCGATACGTTTTAGATACAGCAAAATGTAAAAACATCTCAACTTTTCAGAATGCCGCAAGCGCACCGCGGGTCATGTGACAAGAACCAACCAATCAGCTTCATCCTTTCCCGTAACAACGTTGAGAGCTCAGCCAAGATGAAGGAACAGCTGATCATAGTTGTATATGGATTGCAATTTTGAAATAAATTCAGTAGCAGAGCTACTGCAAGCGATTTTTAGAGCTGCAAATCCATTTATCCTTCGCTGAAATTTCCGCGTCTCATGGAGAGAGCACGTCATTGTTGCTTAGCAAAGACAGACGCCTCATGAGCGCTTCTGCCCGAGCGCTTTGGAAAGGAGGAGAAAGACGCGCTTAGCGTTTTCCATGCGTTTTTAGGCACGATATGTGAACGGCCCCTAAGGCGCTCGCTCACTCAGCACGCGCTGAAGGCTCGTTGCAAAATGTCTAATGCATTTAACAGACCAGAAATATAAGATCCTAAAATAACCAACAGGTCTGGTGTTTGGGTTGGATTCCCTCTAAGCTATAGTGTCTAAATGCTGCAGGGATAGTTTGCTGCGTGCATGTTTCTCCTTTTTTTCGTCTTTTCCCAGATAGTACTGACGCATATATCCCAGATATTCCCGCTGGTTTTTTTTTTTTTTTTTTTGTAATCCCGCTGGTGTACCCTGTCATGTTGCAGATGCGACATACCGTTGTTTTTTTATCCACCACTCTCTTGCCATCACCATTATAGCTTAAAGGGAATCCAAAGTGCACCCAAACACCAGACCTGTTGGTTATTGGAGGATCTTCTCATTTCTAGTCTGTTAAACGCATTGGCTATTTTGCAACGAGCCTTCAGCGTGTACTGAGTGAGCGAGCGCCTGCTGAGTAGCCTAACATAAACATATAAGATGGTGTTTTTTTCTTCTTCGGGAGTGTCAGGGGCGTTGCCTGTTACGTTGTTTGGGTTATTGGGCTACCTTGTTGAACGCATATCATTATATTTCTTTCTCTCTCTTTTTTTTTTTTTTTCAAATATAATTAATTACTCCAACGAACCGTTCGGTATACATAATGCGTACCGCGTACCGAACCGAAAGCGTCGTACCGAACGGTTCAATACGAATACGCGTATCGTTACACCCCTAATATATATATATATATATATATATATATATATATATATATATATATATATATATATATATATATATATATATATATATACTATATACAGTATATAGATAGATAGACAGACAGATAGATAGAGAGATAGCGACCAACAGCGACCCAAATGCACTCACTTCCCTACAGCACAAGCTTTCTAACAGAGTTTACATGGGACAGCACTGCCCACACAAGCACCTACCAAACACAGCAACACACACGTGGCTACGTTTGCAACAACATTTTCACCGGAGGACGAGATAAACGCTTAAAACATCCATATAGCTAGCATGATGCCTTTTATTTCTAGATGACAAAGACAAAATTTACCAGTTCTACGACACTATGACAAAGGTTACCGGTACTTCTCTGAACTAACGTCATGATCCCTGCCACTAGATATAAAGAAAACAATGATTTTTCACTCGGTGCTATTCAATGACAGTAATAAATAAATAAAATTATATATATATATATATATATATATATATATATATATATATATATATATATATATATGTGTGTGTGTGTGTGTGTCGTTATTGTGCACTGCTGCTCGTAAACTAGATCCAGTGCTCATTGCTGCGATGCTAAATGATAGCAACTCACCAGGACACTTCACCAACTCTCCACTCATTCTCCTCGGACCATGCATAGGCTTTGACGGACATCAGTTCTTGGCAATTCCTCATTTGCCCTCTCACAGCTGGCTGGATCGAAATTACACAGCTGCAGGCCATCATACATGTTTGCTCTCGCCACCTCTTCCTCATCCCAGTCATTCGCTATAGTTCTGATGCTGCGTTCCAGGCAGGTTTTTGAGCTCGTAATCACTATTTCATACAACTTCTAACGACTTTGTACCATTCCAGGCAAGTTACGCCAAACTTTCTGAGTGCAAGGAATTGTAACTAGATTATTTATTTTATTGCAACGTGGCATTGACCTAAAATAGTTTTTTCAACGTGTACTACTTGCATAAATACTGCATCCGCAGGCAGTATTATTCGTATGGGCTGTCATCGTTGTTTCGTGTGCTGTGTGACCTCGGAACTCGGAGTGCATCGATCTAGTACGAGACATGAGTTCACGGGTGGGAAGTCACGGATTTGATTGCCGTTCCAGTGCACTTCATGGGTTTAAGGTTGGAAAAACATGGGTTACGGGTTGCCTAAAACGCTGCATCATACTAGACTGAGGCTACCTTTCCTCGACCTCTCCCCAACATGACGTCATCACCGAGTTGCGTAAAAAAAACGTTAATACCAAAAACTTAAAAAAATAGGTCTTTAAGACCATTTTTGAGACATTTTAAAATGATATACATATCTTGAGTGATTTATGTACCCATTAATCGAAAGTGGTGTTTAATCTGCAACATGGCCTTTAAGTTTCCTTGTTTATGTTGAGACCATTTTTGGGTAATTTGGTCTTTTCATTACATGAGCCGAAGCTTCAGGGCAGGCCATTAGTAGGCCCTCACGTGTGATGGTGAAGGTTTTGTCACAGAGTGCTGTGTGTTCATCATGCTTGACCTTACTGGTGTGCGTGAGTTGAGACCTGTGCACAGGGTGGTAAGAGTGGTATAGGAGCCTTGTGCTCAGTAAAATCGTGTCCTGCCATTGTTAAGCCTCTGCCTCCTTTTTGTTTTCTTTGTTGTGAATGTTGTATGGTCCCACAGTTTTTTTAAATATCGTTGCTCTATTATTGAAATAAAGCTTTTGTATTTGATTTTGTATCCACGTCTCTCCTGCCCTCCTATCAAAAGCAACACTCATGTGCGTCCCTTGCAAGTGGTTAAGTTCATTAGTATTAATATTTCCCTTGTTAACAGGGTGGTGTAGTCTTGAAGTCGCTGTGATTTTGCCAAGTAAGACATCTTCCTGGATCAACATCTTTTGATGATCCTGGATCAACATTTATTGTCGAAAATATAGACTTAACCCAATCCCTACCCCTAAACATAACTCTACCCACAATTTTTTTTTTTTTTGGGAAATAACAGCTGGGGTGAAAAAGCACCTAACCCTGATTGTAAGCCTAAAACTGATATTTCCTGAAAAGTTATATCTCCATTCTGATTGATTGATTGGAATGTTGTGCCAGGATCAACAAGGCTGTTGATCCAGGAACATGTTGTACTTGGTGAAATCACATTCACCTTAGTCTTGCATATGTAGAGGTAGTTTTCTCCTCTTAAAGGCCCCGCTACAGATAGATGTTTTGAGTTCTATTACGAGTTTTATTCTTACGGTTATTTTTTTATTTTTTTATCTCAAACAGAAGAACAAAATAACACTGAATGCAACTTGCTGGTGGTCATAATCAACCTGTTGTGGTTTATTTTGCAATCATATCTTGCTGTACATTATTCGGTTGCACTTTTTTTATAGTACGTGTACTTACATGTACTTATAGTGTACTTACAGTGTATTTATCTAAGAAAGTTCTGGTAGTACAAAAGTTCTGGTAATACAAGGTAACTACATGGGGTAGGGTAAGGTTATGGGGTAGGTTCAGGGTTAGTACCTAGTTATTACATAGTTATTGTAATTACTATAATAAGTACATAGTATGTACATGGGGAACAGGACTGTAAAATAAAGTGCTACCCATTATTCTGCTTATAACTTACCAAATAAATACATGGACATGATATATTGAGTTGTTATTATTTTATATAGTTGTAGAGACTGCAGAGAGTGGTCAGTTACAGTGTTGCCAAGGATAGTCATTATTAAGAAATATCTGACCGCTGAATGCAGTGACTGACCAATCATAATTAAGTGTTTCAGAGAACTTTGTAAAAATACTGTGCTCTATATATTTCAAGTTGATGCTACAGTAGACAATTTTGTAACACTTTATTTTAACATGACATAGTTACACATTACATGTACTTATAGTAATAACCGTAGATTAAGCATAATTCCAATCAAATAACCCTAAATCAAACCCTAACTCTTAACCTACAATGAGTACAAATAGTTAATTAATATTATAACTCCATACTTATTTTAATAGTTACACTGTACTAACATCATTTTAAAATAAACTGTAACCAAGACTTCCAAGAAAACGTTAACCGGTGTTTAGCTTTGAAAAATTGGCCCTCATCCACTTTTTTCTTTTGTCAAGTTTATTGGTTCAGTGTTGGTTGGAGCTCAATTCATAAATACAAACTGTATACATTAAGGTATAATAAATTTAATATAGATAGCTGACATATTTATTTGCATCAATAGAGTTCTCTCTACAACCAAGTATGTTGCATAGAAGCATAGAATATGCGAAAGTTTCCGTCACTTTTACCTCCAATAAAATAAATGAGTTTCCAGATATCTCAAAATGTTAAACAAAATTTTAATGTCACTGAATTTCTGCAATGTGGTCGCCAAAAGTCTGAAAGACCAAAAACAGAATAAAATGCTGCACACAATAAAAAAAAAAAAAAAAACTTACAGACCTACATACCTTGGGTTTAGGCTGGGGCCCATAACATTACAGAACTAAATGCCTTGGGTCTTGGCTGGGGCTCATTTATTATGCATATTAAACCCAAGACATTTAGTTATGTAGCTGTTTACTTAATCCAATATTAGATTTTATTTACACATATGTATACATGTTGGAGACTTGTCCAGTATAGTGTCACACACTGAAAGCTAGGTTACGCTGAGCTTTAGTTTTATTATCAAAAAATATATGAAACATTTTGTGCTCCTTATACAAAATCGTTCATACTCATTGTTCAGAAGTAATGTCTGTGTTAAGCAACATTGGGGAGAAAAGAGGAAACTAAATTAACTATGCACAGTAGCCTACATAAGTATTGGAACAGTAAAGACAAAGTTGTTGTTTGCTGTGGAGTCAAGAAATCTGTAAATATGATTAAAAGATGAATATGAGACAAAACTACAGAATGTCACATTTTATTATTGGGTGAAACGACAAAAAGATGTTTTACCAGCCAAGAAGATCAGCACTTTTAGAGTTTCATCTCCCTGTCTGATGTGAGCACAAGTATTGGAACAGTTGTCTCACAGGTCTTTCTAAATGTTCAGTTGTGTCATGTTGCATTAATTCTTCAGATATTAAAAGCAGGAAAGGTGTCTTATCAGTTAAATCCATTGCTTCTGCATTCTAAGTCTTGCTTTCAATGATGACACACACAAACCAGGATGAAGACGAGGAAGCCGACTCTGAAATAAAAGCAAGGAATTTGGATGCTGAAAGAAAAGAGGAAGTCAATTAGAATTGTAGGAAAAACAAAGGGCATAGAGCAATCAAGAGTTTGGAAACTACCGGCGACATCAGCAACCAACAACGACCTGGGGTGCGTTTCCCAAAAACATAGTTGGTAACCTGTTAGCAACTTAGTTGGTTGGCAATGGGAAATTGCATTGCTACCAACAAAGTTGCTAACTTAGTTACACACCCCTGATCGGCTGAGAAAAACAACAGAAGTTGATGACAGGCAAATCATAAAAGCTGCGAAAATGAACTTTAAAATACATGTCTGCTTTAAAATCATCAACAACCTCCAGAAAGCTGAGGTGATGCTCTGTCAATCTACAGTCCACAGGAGAATTTGACACAGAATTACAGAAGCTACACAGAAATATGCAAACCTCTGATCAGCACCAAAAATAGAAAGGCAAGATTCTTCACAAATGTGAGCCAGTAGAGTTTTGGAACTGATTTGATGGACCGAAGAGACAAAAATGAACATTTAACTAAATGATTGGAAAGCAAAAGTGTGGAGAAAAAACGGGAACTACAAATGATTCTTAGCATACAACCTCATCTGTAAAGCTTGGTGGAGGTGGTGTCATGGCATGGGCATGCATGGTTGTCTCTAGAACAGGACCTCTTAATTTTAATGATGACTTAATGTATTATGGCAATAGTAGAATGAATTTGGAAGGGTACAAAATCATCTTGGCGACCAATATTCAAGAAAAAGCCACCAAACTTATTATTAGAAAACACTTCATATTGGATCAGGACAATAACCCAAAACACTCTGCCAGTTAATTCAAGGACTTTATCAGGGCAAAGAAATGCCCAAATCAATCTCCAGATTTAAATCCAATTGAACATTAATTTCACCAGCTGAAGAGAAGACTAAAGACATAAATTCCCCAAAACAAGCAACAGTTGGAACTGGCTGCATTAAAGGCTGGGGAAAAGCATTTCAAAGCGTAAGACCAAGAGCCTGGTGAAGTCTATGGGTTGCAGACTCACTGCTCTGATAGCTTTTAAACTTTTACATCTGCCTTAAATTCAACTGTACAAATACGTATGCTCACTTCAAATAGTGGGATAGACTCTGAAAGTGTGGTCCTTTTTGTTTGGTAAAATGTGTCGAAAGACCTAACAACAAAATGTGACATTCTGTAGTGTTGTCGCATATTCATCTTTTAATCATATTTGCAAATGTCTTGACTTCACAGCATAAAAAGCTATTTTGTCTTTACTGTTCCAATACTTATGGAGGGCACTGCATATATTTATTTATTTATTATTATAATTTTTTTCTAAACATAAATGGCTGAATTTATTTAGCACAACAATTCATCAAACAATATGAGTATCAGTTCCAAAGTCCTCCTTTTAGCGGATTCATTCAATAAAAGGGGAAGACTCAAACATATGTTTTTGCTATTACCTAAAAAAAAAAAAGAAAAAAAAAAAAACACAAGGCATGTCATTGGCTTCTGTCTTTTAGTATCATGCAAAAGTTCATTACAATAGCAAACACACACACAGACACCACGAGTTTCAAATTCTCCTGAAAAATCTAAATACAATTAATTTGATTAAGCCCTTCTGTGATGCTGTTTTTTTTCCCTACAGCTTTTTTAAGTGTTCCTATTTCCTTTCACTACCTATAGCATTTAGTATGTTAATAGAATGTCAACAGTTGGAAGGGGCTTCAGCTTTCAAACAATGATCACAGATGTCACTCCTCATTGTTTCAAATTTTGTGATCAAGTGGTAATGAATTACAGTGAGAATGAGTTTTTTTTTTCCACTCACTTTTATATTTCAGATAAATATTACCAACTGGAGTTTAAAATGCAATTACTTAGGAGACAAGATTCAGTGTTTCATAGAGTCACTTGAGACCTACATAAAAATAAAATAAACTGCAGCATTTACATTCTGGAATACAATGTATATTTATACTATGTCATAAAGTTTAGAAGGTTTACTTCAGTAATAATAATAATAATAATAATAATAAAAGGGGTCATATGATATCCACACGTCAAGTGTTTCTCCCAATTTCAACTTTTCTGCATTGTGTGCCAAACCAATAAAATAACATTGAAACAAAATCTGAAATATATATATATATATATATATATATATATATATATATATATATATATATATATATATATATATATATTATTATTATTATTATTAAAGCAGAAGTCAGCACATAATGTATGAACTTGGGGTCACTGGTTTCTCAACATTTTTTCTGCAATTAAGTTGCCAAAAATGTTGTTAACTTTGTGGAGCAAAAGCAAGTAACTTAAAGGGTTAGTTCGTGATAATGAAAATTCGTCCATATTCTACTCACCTTCGAATCATCCTAGGTGTATGTGACTTTCCTCTTTCATAATAATCCAATCAAAGTTATATTAAAAATTGTCCTTGCTCTTCCAAGCCTTTTAATGGGGTAAGCGTGTGTTTGTTGTCAACTATTCGGAAGACATGAAATAAGGGACGTTTTATTACAGATGCACGCACTTTATTTCACTTTAACTGTTGACAACAAACACCTGCTTACCCCCATTGAAAGGCTTGGAAGATCAAGGACAATTTTTTTACATAACTTAGATTGGATTATTCTGAAAAAGGAAAGTCACATAAACTTAGGATGCTTCAAGGGTGAGTAGAAGATGGACAAATTTTCATTCTCGGGTGAACTAACCATTTAAATGCAACTGTTCTTGTGTAAATTAAAGTGAGTGGTGTGTGCTTCTTGCCACAAATGTATTGAATTAAGGCACAGGCACTGTTCTTCCTTTTGAACAGAGTGTATGGGCTTTATCCCAGTGTAAGCACAGTTTGGGTATAGGTGATGACTGTCATAGGAGGCATCTCAGATGGAGGACTGTAGATGTAAAACTTGAGTAATAACACACAATTTGATGTTACACATAGACCTCAAAACAGAAGAAACTGTAATATTTATGTAGGATATACAAGATAAAGCACTCATGGTACTTTCCTATATATATATATATATATATATATATATATATATATATATATATATAGAGAGAGAGAGAGAGAGAGAGAGAGAGAGAGAGAGAGAGAGAGAGAGAGAGAGAGAGAGAGAGAGAGAGAGAGAGAGACGAGTAAAAGCAATGTATGCATCGGAATGGGGACTGTCACGATATGTCGAATAGTTCTCTTGTGATCACCTTGAAAGTTTCTTGTTCAAACACTGTTTTACAAAGTATTTTCATGAATTTTGAGGAAGTTCTTTTCGGTTCATGTCATCTGGATTCTTCAAGAGAAGAACAAGTCCTCTGTAAGTTGAAGTGTGTTGTAATTGTATGTGTTTGTGTAAGGGATTTTATTAATATCTAGAGGCATAAGTTGCTGCTGATCTGGCAAGTGGAGCCAGTTCCTGCTTGTGATAAGAAGAGTTTTCCACTGGGACAGACACACACCTCAAAGACAGTCTGTCTAGTTCCAGAGGGGGACGCTTTTCCCTCCGGCAGGCGTAGGAGCTTGATTTTCCGGGCATCCAAGCTGATCTTAAGAGAGAAAAGAGAAGGGTTTAAAATGTATTTCATTCTTTCATATCATTTTATATCCCTTCAATTAGTTAATGCCACATTCCATGAAAATACACAATACGGTGGGGAAAATATTTATTTGATCCCCTGCTGATTTTGTAAGTTTGCACACAAAGAAATGAAGGGTCTGGAATTGTTATGGTAGGGTATTTTATTTTTTCTTTCATTTTTTACATATAAGGACACCAACCAAAAAAAAAAAAAAAAAAAAAAAAAAATGAGGGTTAGGTGAAAGGTTAGACTTTGATTTGCATCTTAGTGAGTGAAATAAGTATTTGATCCCCAGGCAAAACAATACTTAGTATTTTGTGCAGAAACCCTTGTTTACAAGCACAGGTGAATACATTTTTTGTAGATAGTCACCCGTTTTGCACACAGTAAGGATTTTGATCTACTCCTCTTTACAGATCCTCTGACTTCTTAAGATTTATTGGCTCCCATTTGGCAACTTGAATTTTCAGTTACCTTCACAGATTTTGTATAGGATTGATGCCTGGAGACTGGCTAGGCCACTCCATGACCTTAATGTGCTTCTTTTTGAGCAGCTCCTTGGTGATATGTTTCGGATCATTGTCATGCTGGAAGACCCATCCATTACCCATCTGCAGTGTTTTGGCTGATGGAAGGAGGTTCTAGTGAAAGATTTTACACTAAATGGCCCAGTCCATTTGCCCCTCAAGTCATCCTGTACCCTTACCAGAAAAACAGCCCCAAAACATTATTGTTTCCACCTCTGTGCTTCACTGTAGGGATGGTGTTCTTGGGGTCATAGTCAGCATTTCTTGAGTCAAGTTAAAGCCAAAGAGCTCAGTTTTGGTCTCATCTGACCACAGCACTTTCTCCCAAGCCTTCTCTGAATCATTATGATGTCCTTGGGCAAACTTTAAATGGGTCTGTAAATGTGCCTTTTTGAGCAGGGGGACCTTGCAGGAACTTCAGGATTGACACAGACATGCAAAATCGATTTTACAATGGATTCAATGAACACTTGTCACTCAAAGCAAACAGGATTTTTTTCAAACTGACAACCCAAGAAAGCAAAGTAAACGGTCTCTCATTTGTAGGTTGCATTGACACCTAGCGGTGGATGCAAGTAAAACAGTATAACAGTACCTATTTTTTTTCTTCTCACCTGAAATTCATGCAATAAACATGTTTTTGCCAAAGATATACATTTTATTGTGGTCTATATAGCCATCATTAAAATGGGGTTTGCAATGATGTGCCCGAAGGCACAGGTTGAAGACCCAGTCAGTGACGTCACGATATGCTAATTTGTTTAAATTCATACCTACGTAATCACCATCACAAAAATTTTTCTTTTTTTTACATTGAAACTTGAAAAAATAAAAAAAACAGTCTGACACCATGGTATAATGAGCACACTCGCACCCTAAAGAGAGCACCCTGGAAAATGGAGCGCAGCTGGAGGAAAACAAAACTAGAGGTATTTTGTATTGCTTAGTGGGAGAGTAACTTATCCTACAAAAAAAACATTAAAAACTGCTAGATCTGATTCTCTTTTAGAAGAACACAAACATACCCCCAGGTATTTATTCAATACAGTGGAAAAATAAAGCATCAACAAGTGTTGATATTTCCCAACATCACAGCAGTAATTAATGACTTTATGAGCTAATTTACTTATTAAATCGATACTATTAGGGATAAATTCCAACCATGCAGGCATCAGCTACAGTATCGCATCAGGCAGTGCTCTATAGATGCCCTGAGGAACAGTTTCACCCATTCTCTACTATAGGAAAGGAATAATTGTAACTTGTTAAAGCATCTAAACCAGCAACTTGTATGTTAGACCCTATTCCTTGTAAGCTCCTAAAATATGTGCTTCCAGAAGTCATAGATCCTCTTCTGACTATTATTTATTCTTCATTGTCATTAGTATATGCCCCCAAAACCTTCAAACTGGCTGTTATTAAGCCTCTCATAAAAAAACAAAAACAAAAAAAAAAACAACTTCAACTTGACCCCAAAGAACTAGTTGATTATAGACCAATCTCAAATCTTCTTTTTCTGTCCAAGATACTAGAAAAGGTAGTATCCTCACAATTATATTACTTCTTAGAGACAAATGGTATCTGTGAGGATTTCCAGTCAGGATTCAGACCGTATCATAGTACAGAGACTGCTCTCCTTAGAGTCACAAACGACCTGCTCTTATCATCTGATAGTGGTTGTATCTCTCTATTAGTGCAATTGGATCTTAGTGCTGTGTTTGAAACTATTGACCACAACATTCTTTTGCATAGAGTAGAACACTTTGTTGGCAATAGTGGAAGTGCATTAGCATGGTTTAAATTGTACTTAAATGACCGCCATCAATTCGTAGCAATGAACGAAGAGGTTCACAAGAGCTGTATGGAGTACCTCAAGGCCCAGTACTAGGGCCGTTTCTCTTCATGCTTTACATGTTACCCTTGAGAGATTTCATCAGGAAACATGTTAGCTTTCATGTTTATGCTGATGATACTCAGCTCTATATTTCTTCGTGGCCTGGCGAAACATAGACATTTTTAAAACTAACGGAATGCATAGTCGATATAAAAAACTGAATGACAAGTAATTTCTTACTACTAAATTCTGAAGAAAAAAAAACAGAGGTGTTAATTAAAGGACCTAAAAACTCTGCATGTGATAACCAAGAATGCTGTCTAAGACTTGATGGCTGCTCTGTCAATTCCTTGTCATTAGTTAGGAACCTAGGTGTGATATTTGTTAGCAATCTTTCCTTAGAAAGCCACATTTTAAGCATTTGTAAAACTGCATATTTCCATCTCAAAAATATATCTAAATTATGGCCTATGCTCTCAAATGTCAAATGCAGAAATGTTAATCCATGTGTTCATGACCTCAAGGTTAGATTATTGTAATGCTTTATTTCGTGGTTGTTCTGCACACTTAATAAACAAACTCCAGTTAGTCCAAAATGCAGCACCTAGAGTTCTTACTAGAACCAGGAAGTATGACCATATTAGCCCGGTCCTGTCAACATTGCACTGGCCCCCTATCAAACATCATATAGATTTTAAAATCTTGTTTATTACTTATCAAGCCCTCAATGGTTAACACCTCAGTATTTGAACAAGCTCTTGTTACATTATAATCCTCCACATCCACTGCATTCTCAAAACTCAGGCAATTTGATAATACCTAGAATATCAAAATCAACTGTGGGCGGTAGATCCTTTTCCTATTTAGTGCATAAACTCTGGAATAACCTACCTAACAATTGTTAGGGATGCATACACACACTTGCAGTTTAAATCTAGATTAAAAACCCATCTCTTTAACCTGGCTTACACATAACACACTAAAATGCTTCTAATATCCAATTCCATTAGAGGATTTTTAGCCTTCATTAATTAGGTAAACCGGAACTGGGAACACTTCCCATAACACCTGATGAACTTGCTACATCATTATAAGAATGGCATATACGCTAATTTTAGTCTGTTTCTCTCTTATTCCGAGGTCACCGTAGCCACCAGATCCAGTCTGTATCCAGATCAGAGGGTCACTGCAGTCACCCGGATCCGGAACATATCCAGACCAGATGGTGGATCAGCACCTAGAAAGGACCTCTACAGCCCTGAAAGACAGCTAAGACCAGGACAACTAGAGCCCCAGATACAGATCCCCTGTAAAGACCTTGTCTCAGACGACCACCAGGACAAGACCACAGGAAACAATTGATTCTTCTGCACACTCTGACTTTGCTGCAGCCTGGAATTGAACAGCTAGTTTTGTCCACTTTTTTTTCAGTAGATACGCCGTCAGTTTTTGCTAATTAAGGTGAGAGTAATCATTCATCACTATGTCAGAATGCTGTTCATAGACTTCAGTTCAGCATTAAACACAATCATCCCTCAACAGCTCATTTACAAACTGATCCAGCTGGGGCTCAACACTTCGCTCTGCAACTGGCTGTTGGACATTCTGACTGAAAGACCTCCTGCAGTACAGGTCGGCAGCAACACATCCAGCACCATCACACTGAACACTGGGTCCCCCCAAGGATGTGTGTTGAGCCACCTCCTCTTCACTCGAGTGACCCATGACTGCACACCGTTACACAACTCCAACCTCTTCATTAAGTCTGTGGATGGCACAACTGTAGTGGGTCTCATTAGAAACTGAGATGAGACAAACTACAGGAACGAGGTAAGCCGCCTGGCTGGGTGGTGCAGGGACAACAATCTCTCTCTGAACTTGGAGAAGACGAAGGAGATTGTTGTTGACTTCAGGAGAGCGCCCCCTCAGCACGTTCATCTGACCATCAACGGTGTGACTGATTTTTAGGCTCTACTGTTAATGTTATCTGTATGCACCAGGGGTCTGAGAGTAACTCAATTTCGATTATCTGTATGTACTGTACATGTTGAACAACTGACAATAAAGCAGACTTGACTTGAAAAGGGTCTACATTTATTTGTGTGCACTCACAATATCAACAAAATGTTAAATTGTGTAAAAAAAAAGGTAAAAAAAGAATGACAAATGCAAATGCTGAGGGGAACTGGAGTGGGTATGTAACAGATGGGAGAAAGTCAATAAAAATTAACCTGAAACTAGGAGAGCTGATTCAAGCCTGGTACTTTGTTCTCAGTGAGACTTGTTTAACTAGAAATCTGCAGAACCCACCCACATAGCAAATGGACTTGGCCCAAATGTGGCCTCAAGCTGAATGTACCCGTTCAGCCAGAGCTGGGCCATTTGAGGCAACAACGGCACGGCGTGGATGAGGCAAACAATATCCGGGCCGATTGTTGGTGGGAGGGGTGTGGCCCAGATCAGTCATGTGATATGTGGCTCAAATCAGCTCAGCATTAAACTGCACTAAATTATAGTTTTATTAAATGTAATTTTGTTATATATATATATATATATATATATATATATATATAACATGGTCGTCTCTTACACACTTCTATGTTGCTGTCTGGATTACCAAACCATGTCACAAAATGAATAATTGCAATTATAGTAATATACAAAGCAATAATATGAAATATTAAGATTCTGTATTCCCAGACAGCAACATACTGTTGGCCCAGATCTGGCCTACATCTGGGTTGCGTGAAATCCATGGTGTGCCAGATTCTTTGCGGCACTTGGGCCGAGGGAAAAGTGATTGTTTGGCCCGGATCTGGGCCAGTAGACATTTGCTATGTTGGCATGGGCATAGCAGTTATTATAAATGAGGACATGTCCCACATCACTGTTTTAGACATTTCTGCATTGGTTCCAATAATTTTTGCAAGAAAGCAGGGATAATTGTATCACTTTGGACATTTCATAAAAAAAAAAAATTCTTCTAAAGCTTTGAAATTCATGACAGCGGATATTAATTATGCTAATTATCATCATTATTATTATTTTTAATAACTTAGGTTGAACACAATGAAAATAGAATTACACAAAGCACTGACATTTGGAATATATATCACATATTAGTTTAATTTATTAAAAAGAAAAAAAAGAAAAATATTTTAACAGATCATTTGTCAACACGTCAACAGTCTGTATAATTTAATCATGGATATTTCTGTCAGATAACTGTCATCTATATGTATTAAAGCATGAATTTTTAAGTAAATACCTGATTCCCTCTGAACATGAGGAGACATATGGATGTTCAAAGAGCACTTGCTTTGATGACAACCAATGGCAAATGGAAGTGTCAGAACTCTGAGTAAATTGACTGAAGCATCAGGCTCACTGACAGTTACAGAATCAGGACAGAATGAAGAACAGTTACCTCTCCATCTTTTGACTCCAGGCGTAAATCGCTCCTACAAGTTGCTTGGAAATCTCCTGCCTCAGCTTCTATTTTCACTCCTTTAGGTGCCTCCATGTATAGCGAACGTGTAGGCGACTCTAGCCTGAGTAGAAGACATATCACAAGATATATTATCTACATTAGACTCTAAATCTACATTAAAATAAAAAAATGCCAAAAATGTTCTAGCAATTTCAGCTGATGATTTCAAAGGAGAGCTGTGCAAAGCAAACAAATTCCTGGAGAAATATATATGCAAAATTAAATTAAATTTATGCATTTAGCAGACGCTTTTATCCAAAGCGACTTACAGTTCATTCAGGCTATCAATTTTCACCTATCATGTGTTCCCAGGGATATATATATATATATATATATATATATATAATATGGATAAAATCTCAATATATATTCAGATGAGGGTGGTTCAAGAACAGGACAGAAAATAGCCTATTACTTCTAAATTGTATAAATATATATTTTGGTGTAAAAATCTTAATATCATTATAAGTGGACCTCAGAGAACAGTCCAAACAAATAAAAAAAATTATAATAATAATAACTGAGGTAATTCATGACCCCTTTAACACTAGAATTGGCAGGGGTCGCTGTATACCTAAAACCGCCAATGAATACATTTTACCCCTTGCACATAACAACAACATTTTTATATGGCTAAAGAACACATCATTTTGATGCCACTGGCTTCACAAAGAATTGTCTAGAGTCATTAAATGATTATGTCTAGTAATAAACAACATTTTTGTCCTGTTGTTTTATGTTCAAGGTTTTATTTATGCAGGCCACTAATCACTTTTCATAATGGTCAATAAGATAAACAAGCCTGCACTGACAGTGAGAAAGAAGAAATACATATTTAGGTGGTGTAATATTATACTACAGTGCCATTAATATATTAAGATATGACAATTAGATCATATATTAACCTATGTTATTTGAATTAGTCAAATAGACTCTAGAAAATTATGAGCAATAATAATCCACAACAATGCATGATGCGATGACAATTTCAAGCGCACACCCTCACCTAATTAATTATTAATTTGTTTAGTTATCACATTTAGAATTTGATTAAGAGAATAACACCAATACACTTTGGGTAATCAAATGGTTTATTCATTGCATTATAGATTGTATAGCATTATATAGTGGGTAAATTTGACCCGCTGGTGCTTATAGGTATAAATGCCGGTTTACTGATCTTGTTTTATCTAAACAAATATTTGACAACAGGATTGTAAAACACACAATTTTAGTAAAAGTCGTTGACTGGGAGAGTTGAATGTTTCATTAAAAATACATGTACATGTACATTTGAAAAACAGTCACAGGTCAAATTTAACCCGCTGCCATTCTAGTTTTAATAATGAAAATAATATGTTTGCATATTATGCTTTTAATTACGAATAATTTTGCAAAAGATAAAAATCTGATTTGATGCAAAACACACATGGTACAACACAAATTGCTATAATAAATAAGCTTTGATTAGCATGTTGGAAGGTGAGGCGAAACTAAGGATTGGAAAAATATGAAACTAAGCAAGGCCAATCTGATGCAAGTACCAGTAAATATAGAAAAATTAAGGATACCTAATTCCTGAAATGTGATAAAAGAAAAAAGAAAAAAAAAAAGAATATATATTAGGGCAGTCAAATGATTAATCGCATTCAAAAAATTTTTTTTTTTTGCATAATATATGTGTGTGTATTCAGTGTATATGAATATACACACATACAGTATATATCTTGAAAATATTTTTTATTAAACAGGCATTTACATGTGTATAATTATATTCATATAAATTATATTATGAATCAATATATTTTTATATTTTTTTCTGAAATATATACATGTGTATTTATATATACTGTGATTAACCGTGGTTAATCATTTGACAGCACTAATATGTGACCCTCTTTTTGAAAACCAAGGTAAAGTAATTAATATGTGACCCTCTCCGTCAAAACCCAGCTAAAGGTTTTTATTATTATTATTATTATTTTATTTTTTATTTACTGTTTTCTAAATAAAACCATCCTTCATTAGGTAAACAACATTATGTGAAAATGTAACCTTTATATCTAATACTGACTAGGTAGGACCATGTTAAAGATTGAAATTATAGTGAAATTAATGGATGAAATCAAACTTTGATACTTGAATTTAGCCTAGATTTCATAGAAAGGGTCATATAATTAGGGCTGTCACGATAACAAATTTTGCTGGACGATAAATTGTCCAAGAAATTATTGCAATAAATGATAATGTTGTCGTTCTAAGACCAGTTTCAAATAATATAATGATAATGGCATAATATCGCAGGTACATCTTTTAAAAAAATTTAAAAGTTGGCCACCTGTCCAGTTTAAGGCCAGATAGAATGGTTTTTAAATACCATTGCCATTTACTAGTGCGGCCGGACACTTGTCTGCTCTCCTTTTAAGATCATCACTGTTTAATTTTTTAACCAATGGTATATAATTAATCCCTTAGCATTCCTGTAAAATTTGGCCAAAAAGGCATACCAAAAGTAAATTGCATGCTGTTATTATTATTATTATTATTTTTTTTTTTTTGTGATTCACATTTTATTATATTTTACATACTGTATAACAAATAACATCATAACATGCATTCAGGATAAAATGAAAAAACAACAACAACAGACATATAATCTATTTACATATTTCAAATAGAGAGAGGGAGAGGGAGAGGGAGAGGGAGAGAGAGAGAGAGAGAGAGAGAGAGAGAGAGAGAGAGAGAGAGAGAGAGAGAGAGAGAGAGAGAGAGAGACATCAATAGTACTTGGTTTTGGCCTTATTAATTTGTGCTGTTGTAGAGTCACAGGCCACTATTTTAAGATGTCTATGGATCCAATACGGATTTTTTAAAGGGCAGGCTTTAAATATAACTCGTTGAAGTAATGGTGCTTCTGGTTAAGTCTGTTGTACTTCCCTGCATGCCCCTTTATTCATATATTTCCACTCCCTCACCCAGTTACATTAACGCACACACACACACAAATCGCACTGATATGTGTTTTGTTGGTCTCTGAATTTGTGTTTTGCATTTAATTTGTTTTCTGTAAATGTTGTAATAGTCTGTTTGCATAATTAAAAAAAAAAAAAGTAATGAAAAAAGAAGTAATGGTGCTTCGTATAACATTTGTTGAGTTTGCTGATTTTACATCCGAGTTAGTTCTGGCTGCAGATAAAGTTTTAATAGTTGGTGATTTTAATATCCATGTTGATAATGAAAAAGATGCATTGGGATCAGCATTTATAGAAATTCTGAACTCTATTGGGATTAGACAACACAACACATTATGACCTACTCATTGTCGAAATCACACTCTAGATTTGATACTGTCATATGGAATTGATGTTGATGGTGTTGAAATTATGCAGCCAGGTGATGATATCACAGATCATTATTTAGTTTATATAGCTAAAACTGTAAATTCTACTTTTTGTTACCAGTATGGTAGAAGTGTGGTAAAATCTACCACAAAAGAATACTTTGTAAGTAATCTTCCTGATGTATCCAAATACCTCATCATATCCAAAACCTCAGAATAACTTGATGATATAACAGAACTATGGACTCTATCTCTTTTATAGCATTTTAAATACAGTTGGTCCTTTACGCTTAATGAAGGAAATCAGTCTGACACCATGGTATAATGAGCACACTCGCACCATAAAGAGAGCAACCTGGAAAATTGAGCGCAGCTGCAGGAAAACAAAACTAAAGGTATTTTGTATTGCTTGGTGGGAGAGTAACCTATCCTACAGAAAAGCATTAAAAACTGCTATCTGATTGCTTTTAGTCTCTTTTAGAATAAAACAAACATAACCCCAGGTATTTTTTCAATACAGTGGCTAAATTAAAGAAAAATAAAGCATCAACAAGTTTGGCATTTCCCAACATCACAGCAGTAATGACTTTATGGACTACTTTACTTCTAAAATCGATACTATTAGATATAAAATTGTAACCATTCAGCCATCAGCTACAGTATCACATCAGACAATGCACTATAGATCCCCTGAGGAACAGTTCCACTCATTCTGTACTATAGGAGAGGAAGAATTGTATAAACTTGTTAAATCATCTAAACCAACAACATATATGTTAGACCCTATTCCATCTAAATACTGTAGGTGCTTCCAGACGTCATAGATCCTCTTCTAACTATTATTAATTCCTCATTGTCATTAGGATATGTCCCCAAAACCTTCAAAAATGGCTGTTATTAAGCTTCTCATAAAAAAAAAAAAAAAACAACAACAACAAAAAAAAAAAAACACAACTTGACCCCAAAGAACTAGTAAATTATAGACTGAACTTGAATCTCCCTTTTCTGTCCAAGATACTAGAAAAGGTAAAATCCTCACAATTATATTCCTTCTTAGAAAGAATGGTATCTGTGAGGATTTCCAGTCAGGATTTAGACGGTATCATAGTACTGAGACTGCTCTCCTTAGAGTTACAAATGACCTGCTCTTATCATCTGATCGTGGTTGTATCTCTCTGTTAGTACTATTGGATCTTAGTGCTGCTTTCGACACTGTTGACCACAAAATTATTTTGCTTAGACTAGAACACTTTGTTGGCATTAATGGAAGTGCATCAGCATGGTTTAAATTGTACTTATATGACTGTCATCAATTCGTAAAAGTGAATGTAGAGTTATCATATCGATCACAAGTGCAGTATGGAGTACCTCAAGGCCCAGTACTAGGGCTGTTACTCTTCACACTTTACATGTTACCCTTGGAAAATATCATCAGGAAACACAGCTTTCACTGTTATGCTAATGATACTCAGCTCTGAATTTCTTTGCGGCCTGGCAAAACATACCAATTTGAAAAACGGAATGCATAGTCTAAATAAAAAAACTGGATGATGGAAATTTCTTACTGCTAAATTCTAAAAAAAGGTGTTAATTATAGGACCAAAAAACACTGCATGTAATAACCTAGAACGCTGTCTAAGACTTGATGGCTTCTCTGTCAATTCTTTGTCATCAGTTAGAAATCTAGGTGTGCTATTTGATAGCAATATTTCCTTAGAAAGCCATGTTTCTTGCATTTGTAAAACTGCATTTTTCCATATCAAAAATAGATCTAAATTACGGCCTATGCTCTCAATGTCAGATGCAGAAATGTTAATCCATGCATTTATGACCTCAAGGTTAGATTATTGTAATGCTTTATTGGGTGGTTGTTCTCCATTCTTGGTAAACAAACTCCAGGTAGTCCAAAATACAGCATCTAGAGTTCTTACTAGAACCAGGAAGTGACCATATTAGCCCTGTTCTGTCAACACTGCACTGGCTCCCTATTAAACATTGTATAGATTTTAAAATCATGCTTATTACTTATAAAGCCCTGAATGGTTTAACACCTCAGTATTTGAATGAGCTCTTGTTACATTAAACTCCTCCACGTCCACTGTATTCTCAAAACTTGATAATACTTTGAATTTGATAATACCTAGAATATCAAAATCAACTGCGTGCAGCAGATCCTTTACCTATTTGGCGCCTAAACTCTGGAATAACCTACCTAATATTGTTCGGGAGGCAAACACACGCTTGCAGTTTAAATCTAGATTTAAAGACCCATCTCAACTAGCAGGGGCGCAAATGGGATTTTTTAACTGGGGAGGACCAAGCTGTCCAGCAGTCAATCACCAGCTCAGTCACAGACGAGGTCTTTATTTTTTTTGTAACAATTCAAAAAAGCAAACTTTATTATATTCTAGATTAATTGCACATAATCTGAAATATATATTTAAAAAATTGTTTTAATTCTCATGGTTACGACTTACATCTTAAGAAAATAAAAAATTCAGTATCTCAAAAATGTTAATATTCTATTTTGAGGTTGATTAGTTTGGTAAATTGGATAGATTAGTTTGGCCACAGAAGGTCATTGCTGAAAGGGCTGGCTGTTCACAGAGTGCTGTATCAAAATATATTCATAGAAAGTTGACTGGAAGTAAAAGGTGTGGTAGGAAAAGGTGCACAAGCAAAAGGCATGACCACAGCCTTGGGAAGCTTATAATGAAAAGCTAATTAAAGAACTTGGGAGGGTCACAAGGAGTGGACTGTAGCAGGAGTCAGTGCATCAAGAGTCACCACACTCAGACGTCTTCAGGAAAAGAGCTAGAGCTGTCACATTCCAAGAACCAAGCCACTCCTGAACCAGAGAATAACGTCTGAAGCATCTCACCTGGGGTAAGGAGAAAAAGAACTGGACCGTTGCTCAGTGGTCCACAGTCCTCTTTTCAGATGAAAGTAAATTTAGCATTTCATTTGGAAATCAAGGTCTGGAGTCTGGAGGAAGACTGGAGAGGCACAGAAGCCAGAGTCCAGTGTGAGGTTTCTGAAGTCAGAGATGATTTGGGTGCTGTGATGTCTGCTGGTGTTGCTCCATTGTGTTTTATCAAGTCAATGCAGCCATCTACCAGGAGATTTTGGGAGCACTTCCACCTTCCATCTGCTGACAAGCTTTATGGAGATGCTGATTTCCTCTTCTAGTAGGACGTTAGCACCTGCCCACAGTGAAAAAAAAAACACTTCCAAGTGGTTTGCTGACCATGAAATTACTGTGCTTGATTGGCCAGCCAACTCACCTGACCTGAACCTCACAGAGAATCTATGGGGTATTGTGAAGAGGAAGAGAAGTAACATCTGACAAACAATAGAGAGGAGCTGAAGGCCTCTATCAAAGCAACCTGGTCTTCAGTAACGCCTCAGCAGTGCCACAGACTGTAAGTCACCATCAGAATTAAAACAAAAAAACTCTTCTATTTTCAGTCTGTAAATCTAGAATATAAGAAAGTTAGCTTATTTGAATTAAATTACACAAAATAAATAACTTTTCCATGACATTAAAATTTTTTGAGATGCACCTGTATATTATCACTATGGTTACCGCTACATGCACATTTGAGGCAGCTACCAGCTCCTCGTAGGACCCCGGGGTCAGGAGTCATAGCAATACACACACACAACGTAAACGTCAGTGGAAGCACCATCGTCATGTGTGTTTATTGACAACAGAACACTGTGTAGTGAGAATGTGGGTAAAGTAACGGTTAGACTATTATTGTGCTTCAGCCTGCGTCTGCCCAGACCCGATTCTTTAGCACCAAAACAAACACACCTATACCCCAACAGGACCTGCTACGGTGGCCGAGAGAGAAAACATGCTGCAAATGACAAAAATACTTGTAAATTATGAAAACATCTTCATCAGTTTGACAATACAAGCTGCAAATACTCACAATACAAACAAATAAAAAAATGTGCTGCAAAAACACAGACCACATCGGAAATATTTAAGGGAACCGTAAAGTGACAAATGTGGCTGGGACATAATTTATAAATGTTTGCTCTGAAAAAATATATTTTGTTTATTTTAACAATCCTAGTCATACGATTCCTTAGCTTTATGGATATTATTAGCCTAAATAAGCTGACTAAATACACAATTTCTGTACCTGTAAAATGTTATGTAAGCTGGCTTACCTTACAAAAACTAACGATAGCCTGTGGTTTTACTATTGAAATGAATTAATAAATAAATACATTTATTATAAATATATATAAAAATGGTTTCTGTAATCATTAAGAAAATAACCATGGATTTACTACTATAAAAATGGTAATCAATACTCAAAAAAAAAAAAAAACCCACATTGTTTACATTTTCTTTTTGTTGGGGTAATTTTGTTTGGTTTGAGTATTTACAGAGTGTTTCTTTATTTGTTTGTGTTGTGAGCATTCGTAGCTTGTTTTTGTATTTCATTGTGTTGAGTATTTGCAGCACTTGTGCTGTCAAACTGATGAAGATGTTTTCTTAATTTGCCGGTGCTTTTTCTATTTGAATGTGTTTTGTGAAGTTGAGCTCTCTAGTCCACCGTGCATCGCCCCTATTTTGAAATCTTTACCCCACAAGTACATTCGCAACCATGGCAACAACGATTGCGGAAACAAGCGAAGATGACACACAAGCATATTCAAACAAAAGCCGACATGGATAAGTTGTGTGAAAGAACGCAAAATCGTTACTCATCTATCAAAAAGAAACAAATAAACCTTGGCGTCCAATTCGAGCCCTTCCCAATCCTTCAGTTTCTCTCCACCGCTGGAAAGCTGCTCCGATATTTAGGCGATTCCTACCTCTTTCTTGATTGTAAACCCTCTTTTTTATCCGCCATCGCTCTCAATAAACGCGTCAGCTAAATGACTAAATGTAAATGTAATGTAATATGCATCCTGTGCACTCAAATTGGGCGCTCTCTTCTCGCTATCAGGACAAGACACGCCCCCTTACCGCTGATTGGCTACAAGTGTGTTTTGGGACTCTGTCAGACACAGCGGTCAAAAGTGTGTTTCAAAAATCGTTTAGTACACGTTTAAAGGAGCGGCGGGCCGGGTCGCTTCTACTTAGACTAACGTACATCGCGGAAACTCAGATGAATCCTCGGTTTACCAATAAAACCTTTCATTGAGAAAGTGAGGGGGATGGATCTGGTTACTATGAATCTGGGGGGGGGGTCATGTCTCCCCCGTCCCCAGTGCCATCTGCGCCCCTGTCAACTAGTATATAAATAAGAAAAAAGAGACTTATTCATGTTTATGATCTCTGCTGAATGAAGCACTTCATTTTTTTTTTTTCTGAGGAAATCCATGTCTCAAATCCTCAACCACATCACATCTTTTTGGAGTGAATTATGTCTTGTACCTTTCATCGCGAAGCAAACAGTAAAATAAAAAGAACTTGAAGAACAGTCTCGCTGCTTTTTGTTCTATCTGGTCGTATTCAAGCTGCGCGCTTCAGTTTGAATCTGAATAGCGCATTCAGCACGGGGGCGTGGTCACATTAGATATAATGAAGGGAGATGTGAAAAACGAACATTGCGTTGTTTTCATATGGTTTACTTTATCACAGAATATCTTTTTGTAAATGAAGATCAGCGCAGACAAAGGCTGCAGACAGCACACCTTGTTTGTTATCTTTATTTTATAAGTGCACAAAGTTTTGTTGTTATTATGTCTGTATCCAAAAAAAAGTAAACCCTCTACAGATTCGATTGATGTATTGCTCTTATCTGTACTAATAAAACTGAAAGTGTAATTTAAGTTCTTTTCGGGGTTATCAGGAGAAAATGACTCATAACGCGTATCCGCATTAATTGACTCCAGAGGGTTAATCTGTCTTTCTGTCACCGATGGAGTTTTTTTTTTTTTAGATAAATAAGTTCTGCCCTCCAGAGTCAAGTCAGGTGCCTGTTGACCCTCCAGAGTTAAGTCAGGTGCCCGTTGACCATCCAGAGTCTAGTCAGATCACTGTTGACCCTCCAGAGTCTAGTCAGATCACCGTTGACCGTCCTGAGTCAGGTAAAGTCACCATTAACACTCATGAGTCAAGCAAAACCACAGTTAGACCTCATGAGTCAAGTCAAGTCACCAATGATCTTCAAGGGCAAGGTCAAGTCACCAATGATCTTCACGGGCAAAGTCAAGTCACAAGTGTTCTTCATAGGCAAGGTCAAGTCACCAGTGTTCTTCATGGGCAAGGTCAAGTCACCAGTGTTCTTCATGGGCAAGGTCAAGTCACCAACGATCTTCATGAGCTAGGTAAAAGTCTCCAACGATCTTCATGAGCAAAGGCAAGTCACCAATGAACTTCATGAGCAAAGTAAAGTCACCAATCATCTTCATGAGCAAAGTCAGGCCATCAATCATCTTAACGAGCAAAGTCAAGTCATCAGTGATCTTCCTGAGTCAAGTCAAGTCACCGTTGATCTTCCTGAACGAAGTCAAGCCCAGTTGATCTTCCTGAATGAAGTCCAGCCACAGTTGATCTACCTGATCCCAGTGAAATCACCACGGATCTACCAGAACCTCTTCACATCTCTGCTGAACTTCCAGAGCCTTGTCACATCTCAGCCGAACTTCCTGCACGCTCCTCCTATCCTTTCATGGCAATGGAGGCCATCCAGGAACTCACCTGGTAGATGGCCATGGAGACCATCTACCATCTCATCAGGGCAACGGAGGCCACCCTTAACCTGTTCATGTTCTCCATTTCAGCCTTACAGACTTGATCTTCTCTGCCATAGATCCCATTGTGGTAGTCCTCTGCTCTGCCATGGTGGGCTACGGACTCGACTGCACAGCTGTGGTGGTCCTCTGTGCCACCCTGGTGGGCTTCTGTCTCGACCGCACAGCTTTGGTGGTCTTCTGCGCCGCCCTGGAGGGCTTCTGTCTTGACCACACAGCTGTGGTGGTCTTCTGCACCACCCTGGTGGGCTTCTGTTTCATCCGCACGGCTGTGGTGGTCCTCTGCTCCGCCCTGGTGGTTATCTGTCTCATCTGCTCGGCTGTGGTGGTCCTCTGCGCCACCCGGGTGGGCCTAGGTATTGACCGCAAGGCTGTGGTGGTTCCCTGCACCACCCTGGTGGTCATCAGTCCCGTCTGCTCATTGGTGGTGGGCTCCAGTTCCATCTGCGCCATCCTGGTGGGCTCCAGTTCCACCTGCTCCACCCTGGATTCCTTCCCTGTCGGCTCTGACCTGGACCCCTGAACTCTCCGTTCCCTCTGTTCCGGTCTCTGTTTCCCTCTATGGACTTGGCCCTCCGCTCTCCGTCGGTCCACCTCCCTCCTGGTCTCGTTGTTGTTGTTTTTTTCACTTTCTGTCTCTGTTTCCCTCTATGGACCTGGCCCTCCGTCCCTCCCACTGGTCCTCCACCATTCCACCTCCCTCCTCGTCTCGTTGTTGTTGTTGTTGTTGTTTTCCCACTTCCTGTGCCTGTTCCCTTCTATGGGCCTGGCCCTCCATCCCTCCCCTTTATCCTCCACCAGTCCACCTGCCTCCTGGTCTCTGTGTCCCTTAGTTTGTTCTTTTGTTCGGTGAAGCATCTGGTAGCTGCTCCTTAGAGGGGGATAATGTCACAGTGTCTGGTCTGTGTTTCCCTGGGTGTCCACTAGTGGTCTGACTTCCCAATAGTCACCCCACTGCAGGCACTACATTTCCCACAAAGCACACCTGTTAATTGCACACCTGTTAATTTCACTCAGCTGTCTCCACTTTCATCGTTTTCACCTGTCTATATAAATCGGTCTGTTTCTATCTGTTTCATGGAGTCCTTGTTGTTCATCACCCGGCTTTCTAGTGTTCCCTTGTGTTTTTCATGTTTCTTGTTTTTTGGACTGGTCTTCTGTTATTGACCTTTTGCCTATTGGATTTAGATTTTTGGATTACCCTATTAAAACAGTGCAATTGGATCTATTGTTTAGTGTGTGCATTCATAACAAAAAGACTGTTGGGCTAAAGGAGGTGGGGCAGAAGGTAAAGGCCCATCATTTAAACGGGTAAATGCCAAAAACAATGATAAAACATCTCGAGGAAAGACGTGGACTGAAGCACAAGTTCTTTAGCTCATTGAGGGAATTTTGCATCCACAATAGGAATCAGCAGCCCCTTATAAGAGTAAGGAAATAGTCAATTGACTTTTCATCCCTGTTTTGATATGGGGCCATTCATGTCACTGTCTAATTGATACGGGAGCCTCCCTCTCCATAACTGATTTGAACTTACCTACAACACATGAAACTATAGGAGTTGAAGGAGTTGGAGGAGATATCATGATATTTCACAGAAGTATACCAGTACCTCTGCAAATACATGAAGATGAAGTCTGTTGGACACCTTTCTTGGTGGGGCCGAATTCACAAGGAAGTCTTATAGGTATGGACATTTTATCATTGTTAAACATGATTAAATTTACTGACAGTCGTCAAATAGCTACAGCAGCTGGAATAATACCACATGAAGATCGCACATGTAAGTCTTATTGGTGTAGTTAAACCAATCACCAGAGACTGGGTAAAAGAAGTGTGTGGGGTCTTCTTTGTGGTTTATATCCAGATTTTTGGGCTAAACACAAATTGGATTTGTGTAAAAGTCAACAATGACCCTGTTATTATTGAGGGACCGATACATGCCCCTCATAAACAATACACCATTCGACCAGAAGCAAGACAAGCTGTGGTAGAGATTGTGGCAGATTTGGAAGCTGAAGGAATTGTCTGACGAGCTTCTTCTACTACCAACAGCCCTGTATGGCCAGTCAGGAAATCATATAAATCATGGAGACTAACCATTGATTACACAAGACTTAACAGTGTACTGCTAAAACCACATCCTATTGTGGCTTACCCTGCTACCATTTTGAATGAAATTCCAGGGAATGCAAGAATCTTCATGGTCTTAGATGTGCTGTCAGCTTTCTGGTCTATACCTATTGATGAAAAATCTCAAGAGAAATTGGCCTTCACTGTCGGCGCAACCCAGTATGTTTGGAACAGACTTCCACAAGGTCTTAATATTTCTCTTGTTGTATTTCACAGAGCCCTGGACCAGTTCTTAACTGAGCGAAAAACTGTAATTGAGAGTTCAGGAAGTGTTTGCCTTCAATATGTTGTTGACTTTTTGATTGCAAGCCAAGACAAGAATAGTCACATATATGCTCTAAATATTACTCTGCAAGCTCTAAGAAAAGGAGGATTCAAGGTTAACCCTGACAAAGCACAGCTGCCCAAAACTAAAGTTATTTATTTAGGCCAAGAAATATCTGATGAGGGAAGGTGATTGACAACATAGCATGTAGAAGCATTACAGCAACTCCCAAAATCCCTGACTGTTATAGGGATGCGGAGGATGGGACTTTTCAACTACTGTCGTCAGTATATACCTGATTTTGCCAGCCTCACTAGTCCTTTCATTGATCTGTATAAAGGGGGGAAGCCTGGAGTGGAACAGATAGAATGGACACCAGAAGCTGAGGAAGCATTTACTTCTATGAAAGAAAAACTGATTTTAGCCCCAGCCTTGGGACTTTCTGATGGTCGTTTGCCACTCATTTGTGGAACCGCATGAGGGAACACCACACGAGTGTGAAAAACAAGTAGAGGAAGAAAGCCTTGGTCCAGTTAATCCAATCTCTATTGAAAATCCAGATAAAGAGTTATGGGTCGATGGATAGAGTTATTACATTGATGGGAAACGACACACTGGATGGGCTGTAGTGGAGGCTGATGAAACTGTTGTGAAGAAAGGAGCTCTTCCAGGCAATTTTCAGCACAGGTAGCTGAGTTCATAGCGCTTACGGAAGATCTTTATCTTTCAGAAGGAGATCGAGTCAACATCTATACAGATAGTCATTATGCTTTCGGCGTGGTACATTACTATCTTTCCTTATGGAAAAGATCTTATGATCTCATCACTTGCAATGGGAGCGAAATACAACATGCTTCCATAATTCGTTGCTTGATTGCAGCATGCCACTTACCAAGAGAAGCAGCCGTGATCAAGGTAAAATCACATCAATCTGACAAATCCAAAGAAAGTCAAGGAAACACGGCAGCAGATGTAGCAGCTAGAGAAGCAGCTTTAATTGCCCCTACTCCTGTCACCTTGGTTCAAGAAAACAGAAAAGATAATCCTGAGCTCCATCTTCTGTCATATCACACAGAGACAGAAGAAGAGAATCAATGGAAAAAAGTAGGAGCAAAAGATGATGATCAAGGTATCTGGATGATTATTGTTGGAGATGTTTGATATTTATAAAAGCAAATGTGGGAAAACCTGTAAAGGTAAGAATGTCACATGAACCCAGACCAACAGGGCCATGGACACATCTTCAAATGGGTGGAAGCATTTCCAACAAAAACTTGCACTGCTGAAGCTACAGCAAGAGTAACGGTGGAAGAAGTTTTATTTCACTGGGACCTTCCATATGAAATTGATTCTGACAATGGAACCCACTTCACTGGAAAATTGAAGAAGCAATGAAATTTATGGGAATTAAACAAAAGTTCCATATTCCCTATAGACCACAAAGTTTGGGAATGATCAAACAGATGAACAGGTCATTACAGACATCCCTTACCAAATCCATTGTGTAGACTTGTCAAGTTTGGCATAAATTATTACCTGTTATTTTGTGCAACTTAAGAGCAACTCCAAACAGAGTAACAGGACTAACCCTTTTTGAACTAATGACTGGAAGAGCAATGGTTCTACTTCCTGATGCTCTGACGACTGCAGGGACAGGAGGAGATTCCACTTTATTCCAAGAAAAGTTAAGAAGATATCTCACTAAGCTGGATAGAGCTACCAAAGAAAACAACCAGAAGCTGCGAGAAAATCAGCAGCAGTGGGATGAAAAACACACCACTACTGAAATTCTACACATTCCCGAGTTAGGCAGTTTTGTTCTGGTCAAACAAATTGCTAGGAAAGGTTTAGAGCCTAGGTGGGAAGGACCATATGAGATACTTTTAACAACAGATACAAGTGTATCTGCAAGTGAGTCCAGGCACTGGTGAAGATTTATTAACTGATGCATCAGCATCAGTATATTTCCCACCCTGGTTGTTCTACCTTAAACTGGAAGTCCTGCAACTGAAGTGATTCTGGCATTGTATCCTTTGTTTTGAGACATCTATTTAAGTGGGGCATGATCAGTTTATTAAGACAAATTTCTGACCCAACAGGTAATATCTTAATTTTTAAACAGCCCATTTTACAGCAAGACATTCCTTTTCAATTGTGGCATAATTATTTTCATGGAGTAGCAGCTTACGGCTAATAAACATGACTGGGTGTTCCATACCATCCTGCAACTGAGACAGTACAGCTCCAATCCCTACTTATCAAACTTGATGCTCCGACTTGCCATTGAGTCCTTGTAGCCATGAGAGGTGTGTCCATGTAGATGAGCAAATAAATCTGCATCTTCAGTGGTGTGCAGTGTTAATTTAATGTAGATCATTGAGTGGCATTTTTTTAATGTGTGGTGGTGTTTGCTGTTAACTTATCGCCTAATGGTGCTTATTTAAGGCCTGGCAGCATTATGAAAGCTGTATTTTAATATTTATACAACAGTTAAAAGCACACAAATTCTGAACCATTTAGCTTTTGATATCACGAACGGTTTGCTTATGGCGAGAAATGAGAAACAGTAAGTGTCTATTACCTTTCACATACATTTCCTGATTTTAATCAAACTTCATCATATTATTCGTTGTATGATGTCGATCGCATATATGTGACTATTAGGAGTCAAAGTTATAGCGCCACCAACTGGGAGCAG
The DNA here is from genome assembly GCF_023724105.1 of Carassius gibelio. Classification (NCBI taxonomy): domain Eukaryota; kingdom Metazoa; phylum Chordata; class Actinopteri; order Cypriniformes; family Cyprinidae; genus Carassius; species Carassius gibelio. The sequence goes on from NC_068416.1 coordinate 442,047, forward strand.
GAAGTGTGTCATTTTCAAAAAGCTTTGAATTCAGCATCCTATTTTTACTCGATTTGCTTCAAACTTAAAACACAGCCGATATAAATCTGCTGGGGGGATATTGATATCTAAAAATATTGTTGCCGTGGCAACATGTCAAACTGGAATACTTTTCCGTTGATTTGAAGGCATATAACATACTTAGAATTTCATGAAACTCAGAACACACATCAGTATTACTGATAGCTAGACACCGGCAAAAGCTTATTAAAGGGCGTGGAAGAGGCACTCTATAGCGCCAACTTTTGAAAAAAGTGTGTGTGGGGGGGGGGGGGGGGAGGGGGAGGGGGAGGGGGTAGTTTTAGCTACAGACACCAAACTCGGTACATATATTGATCTTATCAAGACGTACAACTTTCTAATTCACAGTCATTAGATACGACCAACAGGAAGTCGGCTATTTTCATTTGAATATGGATTTTTGGAAAAAATGAGCTGTGAATTAATGCATACTGCTCAGAGGAGAAGTACACTATACACACCAAACTTTGCCTACACAATGCAAAAAAAATTGAGGAACTTAAATTGCAAATGGATTTTGGATAGCTTGAACATTTTTTCGTGGTGATTTTTTGAAAAGACATTAAAAAGGGAATCATTAATTGTCTTGTATTTTTAAATTGCAGCTTCCAGACACTTCAAAACTTTTTTAATACAGAAAAAGTCATTCTGGGGAAAAATGCATAATTTCATGACTTTATAACACTGAATGGATAACAGAAAATTAAAATACTGACAGACATCTCATCTCACTCTGTCCCTCTGTTTGAATATATCTTCTGAGGCTTCCATTTTCTGAGAGAAATAGCGCCCCTACAGGAGCAATTCCCGGACTGAAAGGGAGGAGGAGTCTCTCCAAGTTTCACTTTTAAATTGGTTAAAAATACAAATAAATACTTAGATTTAATTCACAATGACAAGCTAAACCAACATGTATGATTATTACCGGGTCAGGGCTCATTAATAATTGATGTCTGGTCAGTGATACGTGACAAAGAGGAGATATGAATCACCGCTCTGAGCACGAGCGTCTGGAGTCACGAGCTCAGAAAAAAATAATGTATTCTTGTTTTATAGCTATTAAAAATAAAATATTACAGCGATATCACACAATTCACCAATTAGAACACAAAAAGAGCTAAATTAAGATGTTTTTGAAATGTTTGTGTGTACATCTGTACAGTTTCATTTTATCCATCTTGAAAAAATATTTCTGTGTTCTGTATCCCTCTGTGTTGTGTTTGACTTTTTAGTTTGGTAGATGAATGTTCCTTTAAATCTCCTTTGTGAATGCTTTAAATGTATAAATAGTTCTCACTTTAGATGAGTTCACAAAAATAGATAGTTGGAAACTACTAAATGTTTTATAAAAACCTGACTTTATCATGAATTACAGCAGGAATATGTTAATAAAGCAATTATTAACACTGACCAACTATTATCATGTGTCTAAATAATAAGATTTATATATTTACACTAAAATAGTTTATTAATCATTTAATTTCACTTTCTTAATGATCTCATGAACCACTGAGAACTCCTAAATGACTGGTTTGAAAATAACGTTATTATACTTAAAGTATGAAAATACAATGATTGAACTTTATAGCTCAAGAACAAAACATTTATATTTGTATTTATGAACTGCTTAATAATGCCTATTAAAGTTACTAAGCTGAAAGTCCAATTCAAAATGAGATATTTTATTTAACAAAAAAATACTTTTAAAAACTATAATGAACAAATTGTTTGGACTACAACAAATATTGTCCGGTATTTGTGATATCACAAATATGGATGAGAATTGGTTAAGCTGCACTATAGAAAACAACAAGTGTGATATATATGTAGTTGACCATGAAGGATGGAAGAGAAAAACAAAACTCCTTATATTCAGGTGTGAAAAATTATTAGCCATTTTTTCCTTTACTGATAAAATGAGCCCCAAAAAAGAGGTTTAACTCAGATTGAAAAATGTGTTACTAAAGTTATATATATTGTTCTGTGAATGTAATTTCAATGTCTAGATGATTCGGATTAACCCTTTAACTGCCATATTCCTTAAAACCTGACTGCCAGAGGGCTATTGTGAATGCATGTGCCCGCTGGGCACAGTTTACCTGATGCTACCGGGGTGGTGTTGCACTGATGGTTTGAGCCCGCCATCGCTGCTTGCAGCTATATTTAGGGCCCGAGCACTGATGGTGCGAGGATCCTCTTGGAATTGCTCCGTTTATTATTAGGGCCTGAGCACCGTATCTGCTTTGTTTATTATTATTATTATTCCGCTTCCTCTTCTTCTCCCGAATGAATCACATTTTTTAGGGCTTAAACATGCTCAAAAAGTCTTGAAACTTTGCACATGCGTCAAACCTGGTGAAAAGTTTAATCTGATATAGGACTCAGAAGAGGGTGTGGCAAAATGGCTCGACAGCGCCACCTATACTAAGAAAATCAACAGCCTTCCAGCTATGTTTCACGTACATGCACGAAAATTGGCACACATTTGTAACACACCAATACCTACAAAAAAAAAAAAAAAACTCTTGGAGCAAAATTCCAAACCCAACAGGAAGTCAGTTATTTTTAATATTATGAGCAAATTTTGTGTAATTTTGGTCAAGTCCATGTGTTGTATTTTAACGAACTCCTCCTAGAGATTTCTTCAAATCAACACCAAATTTGGTATGCCTAATCTAAAGGCCTTTGCGATGTTAAATTGTGAAGATCTTGAGTTTTCGTTAAAAGGCATGTCCATGGCGCCGTGGCGAAGTTTGACGTATCGACATGGGAATAAAAGATGTTATAACTCAGACATAAAATGTCCGATCTTCCCCAAACTTCACATGTGTGATAAGAGTCCTGGCCTGAACACATCTGAAGGCCAATATTCCATCTAGTTTGGCAAAATGGCTCAATAGCGCCACTTATACATTTTCAACGGAGTGCACCTCAACTATGTTTCACGTACATGTACGAAAATTGGTACACACGTAACACACCAATACCTACGAAAAAGTCTGTTGGTACAAAATCCGAATCCCAACAGGAAGTCAGTTATTTAGAATTTTTTCTGCAAAATTGTTGTTTGTTTTTGCCATTATCAGGGGTTGTACTTTAACGAACTCCTCCTAGAGATTTATTCAGATCAACACCAAACTTGGTCAGTGTAATCTAAAGCCCTTTGCGATGTTAAATTGCGAAGATCTTGATGTTTCGTTAAAGGGCGTGTCCATGGCGGCCTGACAAATTGTGATGTTTCACCATGAAAAAGGAAGTTGCTGTAACTCAGACATACAATGTTAGATAAGAATCAGAATCAGAATCAGAATGAGCTTTATTGCCAGGTATGTTTACACATACGAGGAATTTGTTTTCGTGACAGAAGCTCCGCAGTACAATAGAATGACAGCGACAGAACATAAAACACATAATAAAAGAATAAAAAAATACAAATATGTAGACAGTGAATGACAATATACAAATGACAATTGTAGGCAGGTATATTACAAAGTGAAGTTATGTATGTACATAAGTACATATATATGCAAAATTTAAGTGTATACTAAGTATGTGTGTTAGATAAATAAAGTGTGTGTGTATATAAATATAAAGTGTAGTGTGTTCGCCATTATTGTCAGCTGTTTATAAGATGGATTGCCTGAGGGAAGAAACTGGTCCTGTGTCTGGTCGTTCTAGTGCTCAGTGCTCTGTAGAGTCGACCAGATGGCAACAGTTCAAAGAGGGAGTGTGCTGGATGTGAGGGGTCCAGAGTGATTTTGACAGCCCTTTTTCTCACTCTGGATAAGTACAGTTCTTGAATAGATGGGAGAGTTGAACCGATGATTCGCTCAGCAGTCCGGACTACTCTCTGTAGTCTTCTGAGGTCAGATTTAGAAGCTGAGCTGAACCAGACAGTAACTGAAGTGCAGAGGATGGATTCATTGATGGTGGAGTAGAACTGTTTCAGCAGCTCCTGTGGCAGGTTAAACTTCCTCAGCTGGCGGAGAAAGTACAACCTCTGCTGGGCCTTTTTTACGATGGAGTCAATGTGAATGTCCCACTTCAGGTCCTGAGAGATGGTGGTTCCCAGGAACCTGAATGACTCCACTGCAGTCACAGGGCTGTTCATGATGGTGAGTGGGGGGAGTGCAGGGGGGTTTCTCCTGAAGTCCACGATCATCTCCACTGTTTTGAGGGTGTTAAGCTCCAGGTTGTTGAGACTGCACCAGACAGCCAGCTCTTTTACCTCCTGTCTGTAAGCAGACTCGTCACCGTCCTGAATGAGGCCGATGAGTGTGGTGTCGTCTGCAAACTTCAGGAGCTTGACAGAGGGGTCCTTAGATGTGCAATCATTAGTGTACAGGGAGAAGAGCAGTGGGGAGAGAACGCAGCCCTGGGGAGCTCCGGTGCTGATTGTACGGGTGCTGGATGTGTATTTTCCCAGCCTCACTAGCTGCTGCCTGTCTGTCAGGAAGCTGTTGATCCACTGACAGATGGAGGTGGGCACGGAGAGCTGATTTAGTTTGGGCAGGAGGAGGTTTGGGATGATCGTGTTGAAGGCCGAGCTGAAGTCCACAAACAGGATCCTCACATAAGTCCCCGGTCTGTCTAGGTGTTGCAGAACATAATGCAGTCCAATGTTTACTGCATCGTCCACAGACCTGTTTGCTCTGTAGGCAAACTGAAGAGGATCCAGCAAGGGCCCAGTGATGTCCTTCAGGTGGGCCAGCACCAGTTTTTCAAATGACTTCATGACTACAGACGTTAGAGCCACAGGCCTGTAGTCATTTAGTCCTGTAATTTTGGGTTTCTTAGGGATGGGGATGATGGTGGAACGTTTGAGGCATGAAGGGACTTCGCACAGCTCCAGCGATCTGTTGAAGACTTCTCATGTTAGATAAGACTTCTTCCCTTAACAGATCTACATGCCCATATTCAGTTATAGTCATAGCGCCACCAGCTGGCAACAGGAATTGACATGTTTTATGCTGCAACAAACATGACAAAATTTGAAGTCTCACCACAGCAAGAGAAGTTGTTGTAACTCAGGCATAAAATGTTCGATCTTCCCCAAACTTCACATGTTTGATAAGAATCCTGGCCTGAACACATCTGAAGGCCAATATTCCATTATAATGATATTGCCACCTGCTGGCAACAGGAGGATTGGCACATTTATGCAAGATACTTCAATATATTCCACTTATATTTATGACTTTAAATACATATTTCTCAACGTTCAACCTTTTTACTAAAGCCACTCGCTGCCAGTGAGCCCGGGTACGAGGGCCCGTTCATCGCTGTTTGCAGCTTTAATTTTTGTCTGAATTTGTCCATTTAAACACAATACTTAAGAGAGAGCTTAATATTTGCGCGTGTTCAGAGGTGCAGTTTTGCGCACTTCGGATGTAGCATGCACAAATCTTCTCAGTGTGCGCAAGAGCTTGCGTCCTTTGGCTCTTAAATGTTTAAACTTGCAAAGCTTAAATGAGTTTAGTTTAAACACAGACATCTGTGAGCACGCACTATCAGCACCCGTGCGATGATGGAATAAATGACTGTTCATATTCCAGCATACTGCATTCACACTGAGTGAATGATTTTTCCAGTTTTTTTTTGTTTTTTCATCACTGTTGTAGTAATGTCTGGTAAGCCAGAATGCGCATCCATCAACAGAATTATATATTAGCTGAACCCTGTTTGTTTTACGCAGTGGTGGACATAGTACACAAATCAAGTACTTGAGTAAAAGTACAGATACGAATAATAAAATATTACTCCAGTAAAAGTAAAAGTACTCCTTTTTCAATTTTACTCAAGTGAAAGTACAAAAGTACTTAATTTTGTATGTACTTAAGTAAAAAAGTACTGAAAGATAGATGTTTGCAATTTTATATAGGCTAATTAAATTTTATATTAACACATTTTTTTTTATAATCCTACTGCTCAAAATACCTGGGATTTTTTCCAAAATAACCACTATATGGAGTCAAGATATATTTTTGTTGTTGATACGTATACGCTGATGAGAGTAATGTTCACTGTGAAGCTTACACTGTGAAATACCTGAGAGAAAACAGAGATGACCATCTGATCTTCACCAGTAATAACAAAGTGTTTTAAAGTTTGTGGTTTTACAGAAGACCACAGTTATATATGACAAGATAATAAGGCCTGAAGTTAGGAAGAACATCTTAAGGAAAATATAATTATATTTTCTTAATGATTTTTTTCCTTCTCAAACCTTGTCTGTGGTGTCTAAACCCCCCCTGGCCAAACGGGGTGCATCTCTTCCCACTTTGATAATTACTGTAGTTACCATGTTCTGAACATCACATCCTTACTTTTCTCCCCATATGTAATCTATATATCTATATATATCTCTATATATATCTCTATATATATATATATATATATATATAAAACCACCTATATATATATATATATATATATATATATATATATATATATAAAACCACCTATATATATATATATATATATATATATATATATATATATATATATATATATATATATATATATATAGGTGGTTGAATAAAAATATTTGGACATTATTTATAAAAATTACCTCAAGTTAGCACCAGCAAGCCTGCTAGACATTTAGCATCAGCTACAATATTTACTTATTTTCAGTACCATTCTGAATAAACATTCATGTCTGTCTAACGTTACTCGTCTAAAAAAAAAAGCCTCAAGTCCAAATATTCATTTATCACCAATTAACTGTTTGACAAACACTTCCTGCTTCGAGATCTGAATTAAAAAAAAATCTCAAACATGCTCCGTAGTCCCAATCTTAATCAACCGAGTCGCGAACAGGCTCCGAAGTGCCGATCTGAATCAACCGAGTTGCGAACAGCCTCCGAAGTCCTGATCTGAATCAACCGAGTCGCGAACAGGCTCCGAAGTCCAGAAGTCCCGATCTGAATCAACCGAGTCGCGAACAGGTTTCGAAGTGCCGATCTGAATCAACGGAGTCGCGAACATGCTCCGAAGTCCAGAAGTCCCAATCTTAATCAACCGAGTCGCGAACAGGCTCCGAAGTGCCGATCTGAATCAACCAAGTCGCGAACAGGCTCCGAAGTCCTGATCTGAATCAACCGAGTCGCGAACAGGCTCCGAAGTCCAGAAGTCCCGATCTGAATCAACCGAGTCGCGAACAGGCTCCGAAGTGCCGATCTGAATCAACGGAGTCGCGAACATGCTCCGAAGTCCAGAAGTCCCGATCTGAATCAACGGAGTCGCGAACATGCTCCGAAGTCCAGAAGTCCTGATCTGAATCAACCGAGTCGCGAACAGGCTCCGAAGTCCAGAAGTCCCGATCTTAATCAACCGAGTCGCGAACAGGCTCCGAAGTGCCGATCTGAATCAACCGAGTCGCGAACAGGCTCCGAAGTCCTGATCTGAATCAACCGAGTCGCGAACAGGCTCCGAAGTCCAGAAGTCCCGATCTGAATCAACCGAGTCGCGAACAGGCTCCGAAGTGCCGATCTGAATCAACCGAGTCGCGAACATGCTCCGAAGTGCCGATCTGAATCAACGGAGTCGCGAACAGGCTCCGAAGTGCCGATCTGAAAACTTCGACCAAAGAATGTAAAAAATAATTATATTTCTCTAATAACTCTAACTCTACAAATCTATGAAAGACTCAGATCACGTATCTAAAAATAAATCGCTATAGTAAAAGAGAAATAATAAGAGGAGTGAAGTTTCCTACCGCTCTGCTGTGTTTGGTCCTCACGTTCATCTGATGCTTCGCGGCGCATCTCCGCCCCTCACACGCGCTAAATTAATCATCTTTGCTAATTATTATACATTTACTTAATTGTCAGCTTCAGGTACTTCATTTATTATTGTTCAATGAACTGTTTGAAACAAAAAAAGGTTGTATTTCTAAATTATAATTCTAAATTATCAAAATAAAATATATAAAATAAATAATAAAAAATATGATTTTCAGTTAGTACAATAATTAATCCTAAATTCCGACATTAATAACTTACTTTTAGCAACATCAGACGCACGCACTCATAAGATCTCACGGTTCTTACTTCTGTAGACTCACACTAAACGGTTCATTTGAATCAGCGAGTGGTCGACTCCAGAACAGCTGCAATCGGATCATTGCGATTTGCGATCCGATTTAAAAGTTTATTTTGAAAAGACTCAGTTCGTTCATGAATCAGACACCGCTTCTGCGTGTCGGAGCACGTGATATATTATAGGGAGTAACGATATGTTTTATGAAATGTAGTGAAGTTAAAAGTACGATCTTATGCTTTGGAATGTAGTGAAGTAAAAGTAAAAGTTACTCAAAATAAAACTACTTCAGTAAAGTACAGATACTTGAAAAATGTACTTAAGTACAGTAACGAAGTAAAGCTACTCCGTTACTGTCCACCACTGGTTTTACGTGTTATTTATAGCAAACCATATTACAGATGCTTTATCAGATTTAAGTTGAACCGCAGTTCCAGCACGTGCCGAACCGTGTGTGGTGAACCGAACGGTTCGTTTTTTTTTTCAGCTAACTATAAAATCTGTTTTATGGGCTATGTTTCTCTAAATGCCTCTTTCTCTTTTTATTCTCACCGCCTTCTCTACTTTTATGGACTGCAATTTTTTTCAAAGCAGTTCAGTAAGTCTGTACATGCTACAGTCCAGTGTCTCAAAAGTGTAATTGTTTCTTACTGTTCCATTTGCCCAAGCAACTGAATAATAGAACCTTAAATCAATATCGACAATGTAGAATAACAAGGATAAAAAGGTTTTGTGCCAAAAGCCACATAATTCAAAAGAGTTACCTGTCAAACCTTTCAGTCTAATAAAAAAGGCAGTGAATTTTGCTTTAGGATGGATGGTATGTCATTCAAAATGACAAAACAATGAGTCAACAGGTTACTTTAAGACAGAATGGAGATTTTAGCTTAAGTCAGAAGAAACAGCCGAGCAACAGAGAAGGACAGCAGCTTGTGAGTGTTTGTCTCATTTTCTCATTAGACTACTGTGTGATTATCATTGCTAGGAAAGTTTTGGTTTAAATTGTGTGTGTCTTACCCTGGTAAATACGTGCTGAATGTGGCATTTGGTTTTGCGTTTGCCTATCGCGGGACTGCCCAGTTTCGATCTGCTAAATAGTGAGGCATGGCCAGCTGACATTAATCACAGGTAATCAGGCAAATAAAAAAGTGGTAGGTTTTGTGTGAATCCTCCTCATGTGAAGACCAACGATTGTAAAGACAAACTTTCCTGAAGATGGTACTCCTCTGGTTCTGCTTGGTGACTTCAACATTAGGGATGGGATGATACACTTAAACTCACGATACGATGCACCTCGATATGCCAGGGTCACGATACGATACGTCACGATACGATATCAAAAAAAAAAAAAAAAAAAGAAGAAAATATTACTGTATAATAACAACTTATTTATTTTTGTTTCAGCTGCACACAGGGAAACACAAGTCCTAACTGGCCAAACACAAACAAGAACACTCCCTTAGTGCTGCTCTAATCCTAGGTTAAGTTATCTCAGGACTGGTTCTTCTTCAAAAAAACTAACATAACATGTTCTGGTATAATCAGTGATCTTTGAGAGCTCTGCTCTGCTCCCTGTGCTGCCTCAACCATGACCCTGGCCTGCTCTGCTGCTGCCCCTGATGTTGAAGCACTGGCCCTAGTGGTTCTTTCATCTATGTCACTGGTCTGAAAAAAATAAAATAAAACTAGCTCAAACATTTCTGTCTTTTAATCCTTCACTCCCTCCTTCTCTTACAGACACACGCACACACAGAGACTCTCTCTCTCTTTTTTTCCAAAAAATAAATAAATAAAAATGAACAGTGGGAGCCAGCAGCCTGTCATTGAGAAAAAGAAATCTCTGAATGCTCCACGTGAAACTTTGGCGTTTTGCCCTTTTTCTATCGTGTCTAATGATTTTGGTTAATATGCACAGAAGAGAGAGAGAGAAAGAGAGAGAGAAAGAGTAAGACAGCGCTCGTGTAGTTTGAAGACTGTGAGTGTGCGAGCACGCGTGAAACTTTGGTGTTTCGCCCTTTTTCTATCGTGTTTAATGATTTTGATTAATATGCACAAGGGAGAGAGAGAGCAAGAAGCACTCGTGTTGTTTGAAGACTGTGAGTGCGCGCGCAGCCGGGGCTCTCTCTCGTACGCGCCTCGTCAGGCGCAGCAGTCATTCACTCACCGATCAAATAAGGCTTTGACAGCCGCCAAAAAAAAGATCAATGCAGAAAAAACCCTGGATTGGTTATATAACGTTGGACAGAATGTTGATCCGGCCATCGCGTATATTCAGTGCACTTAAGGTAAATGTTTTGCAAACGTTTTTTAGAGAAATAAAAACAGGTCGATGAATCGATGCTTTTGAATCGATATTTTGCGTCGCATTGTCCCAGCCCTATTTTTCACCTATTCGGGCATAGACGGACTCGCATTGTTCATCATTCAGATGGGACAGGCTTCGGAATCGTGGGCTAAGCGCAGTGCAATCCTGCAGCATGTCATTACAGTCCCCAGACTACCGGTTCGAGATGTCGAGTAGAATGACGATTTTCATGTTGGCGATGGTCTGTGTGTCATTTTCCGTCCTCAATTTAGACCTCATTTGACTCCATGGTCTTGACGTGTCGACGTATCGCACCGTTCCCCGGATATAATTTTTTTTTTTTTTTCATTTAGTTTTTTTACCCTGCTTGATCAGCAGATGGTACTGCCAGCCTGCCACCATAGACTGTATGTCTGCCCCATATACATACACACAGATATAATACACTAAATTATTTATATACTACGCAGATCATGCAGCAGTGCCATCTATCTTTATTTCGCGATCCATTTTTTTCGACCTCGATGCGTTTCGTCACGTTTTGTATAGCGATATTTTGTCAAACGATATTTCGTCCCATCCCTATTCAACATCCACCTAGATAAACCCCAGGCTGCAGAGTTCAAAACTCTGCTCACCTCATTTGATCTCAAACGAGTGTCACAAATCAGGCGACTCACAAATCAGGCAACCAGCTGGACCTCATCTAAACGCGATGTTGCTCTGTGGACAAATCTTCAGTTGCTCCACTGCACACCTCAGACCACTTTCTCATTACTGCTAACCTAGCACTTACTCCTGAAGCGGCTCACACTCCAACACAGGTCACCTTTCGACTGAATCTACGCTCACTCTCTCCATCTCGCCTTTCTTCTGTGGTTTCATCCTCGCTTCCTGCACTCTCTCAGTTTTCAGCTCTGGACATGGACAGCGCTACGGACACTCTTTGCTCCACTTTAACATCTTGCTTGGACAACTTTTGCCCACTGTTGTCTAGACCAGCACACACCACCCCATCTGCCCCCTGGCTGTCCGAGGTTCTCTGTGAACATCGCTCTAAACTCAGGGCTGCAGAGAGGAAATGGCAGAAATCAAGAAACTCTACCGACCTCAGTGTGTATCAGTCTCTCCTCTCTTCCTTCTCTGCAAATGTCTTCAAGACTAAAACATCCTACTACCACAACAAAATTAACAGCTGTTGTGACGCTCAGACACTCTTCAAGACTTTCTCTTCTCTTCTTAATCCGCCACCACAACCACCACATCCTCCATCGACTCTTACAGCGGACGACTTTGCAGCTTTCTTCACAAATAAGACAAGAACCATCAGTGACCAATTCTCCACACTGCAGACTGAGGACAACTTCACAATGACTGACGCACACTCTTTCTCCCTCTCCTCCCCACTCTCGTGATGGACGTTTCCAAACTTCTGTCCAATCATCCTACTACTTGTCCACTTAATCCGATCCCCACTCACCTTCTTCAAACGATCTCTTCTTCAGTCATACCTTCGCTTACTCACATTATCAACTCCTCTCTTCACTCTGGAACATTTCCCTCAGCATTCAAGCAGGCTCGGGTAAGCCTACTGCTCAAGAAACCATCTCTAATCCAGAGCTTCTTGAAAACTACAGACCGGTATCCCTTCTTCCATTCATTGCAAAGACACTTGAGTGAGCTGTGTTCAACCAGCTTTCTTTGTACCTTGTACAGAACAACCTGCTGGACAGCAACCAATCTGGCTTCAAAAGTGGCCACTCAACTGAGACTGCTCTGCTCTCGGTTACTGAAGCCCTGCGACTAGCAAGAGCAGCTTCAAAATCCTCAGTACTCATTTTACTGGACCTGTCTGCTGCCTTTGACACTGTTAATCACTAGATTATCCTGTCCACCCTCAGAAAGATGGGCATCTTTGGAACCACTCTCCTGTGGGTTAACCCTCTGGAGTCGATTAACGCGGATACACGTTATGAGTCTCCTGATAACCCCGAAAATAACTTAAATTACACTTTCAGTTTTAAGCGTACAGATAAGATCAATACATCAATCGAATCTGTAAAGGGTCTACTTTTTTTGGATACAGACATAATAACAACAAAACTTTGTGAACTTATAAAATAAAGATAACAAAAAAGGTGTGCTGTCTGCAGCCTTTGTCTGCGCTGATCTTCATTTACAAACACGTCATTGAAATGAACTGTAAATCCGTGAATACTCAATGAAGAGACATGAGAGAGATATCTTTAGAAAGCCTGACATGTTTACTTTTAAACTAAACAAGTGCTGCCGAAAAAAAAGTATTCTATGATAAAGTAATCCATATGAAAACAATGCAATGTCCGTTTTTCACGTCTCCCTTCATTATATCTAATGTGACCACGCCCCCGCACTGAAAGCACTATTCAGATTCAAACTTAAGTGTGCGGCTTGAATACACCCACACAGAAGAAAAAGCAGCGAGACTGTTCTTCAAGTTCTTTTATTTTACTGTTTGCTTCGCGATGAGAGGAATAAGACATAATTCACCCCAAAAAGATGCGATGTGGTTGAGGATTTGACAAATGGATTTCCTCAGAAAAAAAAAGAATGAAGCACTTTATTCAGCAGAGATCATAAACATGAGTAAGTCTCTTTTTATTTATTTATATACTTGAATTAGTTTTCACATAACGTGTAAACATTTTACTAGTTAGACTTTTTCCAAACTATAATTCCTGACTAAATGTATAATCAAGTGAAACATTATGAAGTTTCAATAACAATACAATACCATTCAAAAGCTTGATGTATATAATAAATGTAACAAATAGATAATTGTAACAAATGTAAAAACAATGCTGTTCTTTCAATTTATTCCCCCTAAAAAACCTGAAAAATATTCTCAGCTCTTTTCAATATTAATAATAATAATAATAATAATAATAATAATAACAATAATGATAATTATAATAACAATAAATGTTTTTTTGTAGAAAATAACATTGTTAAAAGGATTTCTGGAGGATTGTGTGACTGGAGTAATGATGCAAAAAAATTCCGTTTGAAAGTCCTAGTCCTAGTTTTTCAGCAGTACTGAAAAGTCTTTCACTGGGCACAGAGGTAGATTTTTGCCATTTTTGCCAGCAGTGGAAACCATTGCTGGTTTGTCTTCCACCACTGAAGAGGATCCTCTCTAAGAGGAATCAAACTTTCACCGGAAAAAACGCTTATCTCCATGTCAGCACCCGATGTGACTGGCTGGCTCTGTATTGCTACGGTATAAATCGTCCCAGGCGCTCAAGATTCCTGAACAGTTTAGTTTAGAGTTAACTGTCGGGCTTTGTCCCTCCTCATATAAACCAGTGTTAATTTCGTTGACGAAGACTATGACGAAAAATATTCTTTTAACTAACCTTTTTCACGGACGAAAACTAAATAAAAACTAAATAAAAAGACAGATATGATGACGAAGAACGTGACAAAATATAACTGACACTTTAGTCAACGAATAAAAATGAGACGAAAATATATGGGAGGGACGAATGGAGAAGAGATCCAATCAGAGCGAATATTTGAGGGTAGGTTGATCTATGCAGAAGCAGCCGAGCCATTTTAAAAAGCTGCGGTAAATGCAAGCGCAACAGCTAGACAAACGCAGCAGCAGTTACACAGAAAAGAGAACAAAGATGAGTTTGCAGAAATTCGCAGTTTCGAGGACGTTTTCATAACAGTTAAGTTGTTTACACAGGGAACTACACTGCGACCTTTTAAAATGCCATTGCGACCCAATTTTTTATAGGGTCGTAAATGAATCACTGATTATTTTTGTACCTACTTATGTGTAATGCTATGTTTTAATATGAGCATTTATTAAAACAGAAATGTGTATTTTAAGAATACGTTTTATAACGTGCTCGAGCATTCAACACATCAAGTTGGCTTCAGCCCCGCAATGCGGTAAAGCTGAACTGAGCAGCTGGTGACTCGCGTTGTGTTCGGTGCGAGAGAGAGCTGCGTCTCACAGAAAGAAAGAAATTGGATGTGTATTATAATGGATGCATTTGTCTCTTAAAGTGACCGCGCCTTATTTACTAGCTCTGCTGTCAGTGTCTTTAATGTATGAAAATGTAAGTAAATCACTCACTGCTCTTGATTGAATTGCTTTGTAGTTTTAACAAAAATGTATCCAAAGTTAATCCAAAAATCAGATAGAATTGATTATATTGTTTTACTAGTGACTAAAAAATACTTAAAAAAATATTAGGGACCTGACCATGTTTTGCTTAAGTGTTTCTTTCTTTAATTGCTAATGCAACCTTTTCACACCACAGACTGAACCAAATTAAGCATTGCATCCGACATTATCAAGATGAATTTGTTGTTCTGACACAGTTTAACCCTGAGTTATTACCAATTTCTAAACTACAGCAGATAAACTGTGATAATGTAAGAAATGTTGAAGGTGTCTGAATACATTTTGGTTTGATTGTGTATTTTATATTACAGTGAAGACTATGCAGTGCTATTTTAAATGAACAAAAACAAACTTAAAAAAAATGTAAACATTGTGTAAATAGCACAAGTAAATAAATAGAATGAACATACAATACAAATTAAACCCTTTTAAACAGGGCCCACTGTTCAACCTGCACCGGGGCCACTCTAACCCCAGCTACAAGACGGAGCAATGCACTGTGTGTACTGTAAGAAATAGAACAAGGCATGTGGTTTAAAAGATGGCAAGTAAAATAAAAAGCACATCTGTATGCAATACAGTTTCATTATTGTTCATTGTTATCCAGTAATTACTATAAATAATTTGTGCGACCAAATCATGTTTTGCGCCATTAACTGAAAAAGTTAGTAGCGCAAGTGCCACAAATGGGAAAAGTTAGTGTAGTTCCCTGTTACATTATATTTAGTTGTGGTTGCACAGTCTTAGTTACACAGCTTTGGGTGATTTCAGTTGACTTTTTTCATTATCAACACGCTAACGTTTTGCCGTGCACCTGGTCCAAGGGCAATGGCAGAACAGAAATGTCAGAGCTGACGTTAGGTCTAGGACGAAAACTTTAAAAAAAAAATCTTTATTTTTCTTAATGTTTTTGATTTTGTATCATTCAGGAAGAATGCATATCTTTTTCAGAGAGCATGTATATTTTTCATGGAGAGCAGGCCTTATGTTTATTTTATAAAAACCATTCCATAACAGACTGATGGAAACATTTAGTCAAGTCAACTAAGTCGACTTTGTTCTACTAAAAAAAACTAGACTAAGACTAAAAGATTTCAGATGACTAAAATGCGACTAAAACTAAATGGTGTGTTATTCAAAAGACTAAGACTAAATCCGAATTTGCTGTCAAAATTAACACTGATATAAACACCTTCACGCAATCAATGACCGCGTGACGTCGACCAGCATAGCGCAAGCCTAGGGTTTGGTTCGGTGAAAAAAAAACCTAAGGATCCTGGATTTGGTGCATCCCTACTTTCATTGTTCTAATAAACTGTTTAACCCCAAAGTGGATATTAAATTATGTTTTGGGATAATTAAATATATTCTTAATAAACTACAACCATAAAGTTATATACATTTATTTTGTCCACACATTCTTTCTTGTAACTCTTCCCCTCTCAGTGACACTTGACTGAGAGGCTCATTATGAAGCTCATTATGCAGGCCTTTGTCTTCTCCGGTGTAAATCACAATGATATTCATGATAGTTGATGCCTACTCGCATATGACTTTTACCAACAAAAAGTGTCTTAGAAAATTTAAATCAATATATTGTTTTCTGTGAGTGAGTAAACAAGATGATTTTCACATCATTTAGAAAGAAAAATTCTAGGCTACTAGCTCCAGTTCTCATAAATCCTGGGAACCAATGTTCTGTATGTATTTTATGGCCTTATTCAAGTGATTTAAAATTTTTAGTTTTTCACTAACCAAGCATAACATTTTTTTTCTCAAAAATACAATAATGTACATACATGCATTTCACATATTATTATAGCCCAGTTTGTGCTGATTACAGTGAGATTAGACTTAAACTGAAACTGAAAAAAGCACAAATGTCAGGGCATGAAAAAACTTCTCCAGGCCCCAAAAATACCCTTAGACTCCAGAGGGTTAAGTCCTACCTCTCTGACAGATCCTTCAGTGTGTCTTGGAGGGCTGATGTTTCTAAGTCACAACACCTTGCTACTGGGGTTCCTCAAGGCTCAGTACTTGGACAACTTCTCTTCTCCATCTACATGAGGTCATTAGGATCTGTCATTCAGAAGCATTGCTTTTCTTACCACTGCTACGCTGATGACAGCCAACTCTACTTCTCATTCCAACCAGATGACCCGACGGTAGCTACTCGCATTTCAGCCTGTCTGAGTGACATTTCTAGCTGGATGAATGACCATCACCTTCAGCTTAACCTTATGAAGACAGAACCCCTGGTGATTCCAGCTAACCTATTGCTTCATCACAACTTCTCTATACAGCTGGGTTCGTCAACCATTACTCCTTCGAGGACAGCCAGAAACCTAGGAGTTGTGATGGATCATCAGTTAAGCTTCACAGACTACATTGCTACAACGAACCGGTCCTGCAGGTTTGCCTTATACAACATAAGGAAGATAAGACCCTTCCTGTCAGAGCAAGCCACCCAGCTTCTTGTCCAAGCTCTTGTTCTCCTGGCGGGCCTTCCTGTATGTATTGTCAAGCCTCTGCAATTGATCCAGAATGCAGCAGCAAGGGTTGTCTTCAATGAGCCAAAAAAAGCTCACATTACTTCTCTCCTCATCAGGTTACACAGGCTACGAGTAGCCGCTCGCATCAAATTCAAGGTACTGATGCTTGCCTACAAGACAACCACTAGCACGGCACCAACATACCTAAACTCACTGGTTAAATCTTATGTGCCCTCCAGAAGTTTGCACTCTGCAAGTGAACAACGCCTTGTGGTGCCATCCCAAAGAAGTTCAAAATCACTCTCACGGTCCTTTTCCTGGACTGTGCCCAGCTCGTGGAATGACCTCCCAATCTCAATTCATACAGCTGAGTCTTTACTAATTTTCCAGAAACATCTAAAGACTCATCTTTTTTGACAGCACTTAACCAACTAATACTAGCACTTCTCCTTTGTCTTTTCATATATATATATATATATATATATATATATATATATATATATATATATATATGTAAAACCTGGCTATGCGTTCTATACTAGACTGAGACTTTTCATGGCACTTGTATACTGTTATTGTTCTCTTGTTGACCTAACTGCTTCTATTGTTCTCATTTGTAAGTCTGTAACTCACATTTGTCTTCTTTAAAGTTTTAAAAGAGGTCTCAACAACATCACAAACTATACTAAGATTTTTTCTCCTTAGTCTCCTCCAGTTTCAAACAAGATTCCAACAGCTGAAAAGATTTATTTTATTTTATTTTTGTATCATCATTAGTTAGAGAGTCTGGATCTCTCATATTATTATTATTATTATTATTATTATTATTAATCTTTTTTTTGTTACCAGCATTCTTCAAAATATCTTCCTATGTTCCTCAAAAGCAATACAAACATAAGATTGTGAGTAAATGTACATGAGGGTGAGTAAATGTAAATAAACAGAATTTAATTATTTTTTTAAAACTATTTTGTGCACTGAAATGATACTTAAAATATAACTGAATATAATATAATAATAATTAAATAATAAATTAATTTATTATACATTTAACTGTTGAATAAAATCATTTTCAAATTTACACTCATTAGGTACTCGTGTGATAACTTTATGAGACAAAAGCACATTCAGGGGTATTTTTCCCCTATATCTACAATTATTTAAGTTTTATTTTTATCTGTCTATGTATATATATATATATATATATATATATATATATATATATATATATATATATATATGTATGTATATATATATATATATATATATATATATATATATATATATATATATATATATATATATGTATATGTATATATATATATATATATATATATATATATGTATATATATATATATATATATATATATATATATATATATATATATATATGTATATATATATATATATATATATATATATATATATATATATATATATATATATATATATATATATATGTATATATATATATGTATATATATATCAGTTAATCATTAGCTCTGACTCTGACTCTGGATCTCTCACATTTGTCTCCTTTAAAACTTTAGAAGAGATCTCAACGACATCACACACTGTGCTTATATTTTCTCTTAAACAATAATCTTTGGGTCTCATATTTGTATACTTTAAAAATTTAGAAGAGATCTCAACCTTTATAAAGTGCACAAAAAGTCAAATACTTCAAAGGCACTAAATGGGGAGCTAAATTAAACTAAAAATTCAGAGTTAACGGCTATACTGAGAGAGAAATTAAGCAGAAAGAATGACACCTTTTTATAGGACAATGTATATGTACTCAGGCACATCATTTGTTGCTGGAAATAGTAATGTATCAGATGCCTTAATCAGAACAGATTTACAGAAACTGTAAGCAAATCAATGACCTATGACTCAGTCTTGATTATTGGCTAATTTGATCATCAATACATATTGTATGGTAGAAATGTTTGAGCTCATATTGAGGCATTTGACTTGGTGCACAATTTGTAAAGTTATTGAGATCACTTCTCAAATTTAGAGACAAATGTGAGAGCTCTTGAGTCTTTAGCATAGGAGAAAAATCTGAGCACAGTGTGTGATGTTGTTGAGATCTCTTCTAAAGCTGTAAAAGAGACAAATGTGAGAGATCCAGTGTCTCTAGCTAAGGACAAAAAACTGAGCACAAGTGTGATGCTGTTGAGATCGTGTTTGAAACTGGAAGAGACAAATGTGAGAGGTCCGGAGTCTCTAGCTAAGGAGAAATATCTGAGCACAGTGTGGTGATGTTGTTGAGATCTATTCAAAAGCTTTAAAAGAGACAAATGTGACCGATCAAATATCTGTAGCTGAAGAGAAAATCTGAGCACAGTTGTTGTGATATCTTCTAAAGTTTTAAAGGAGACCATTGTGCGAGTGTTAAGAGTTTTTCAGTGAGTAACGTGACATACAGCCAAGTATGGTGACCTATACTCTGAATTTGTAGTCTGCATTTAACCCATCCAAAGTAGCAGGGCCGTACACAGACCTTTTGAGGGGCATGTGCTGAAACTGAAAAGGGGCACCCCCCTCCCTTTTTTTTTATATCAAGATTATTTAGTAAGCCTGCATAAAAGGAAGAAATGGTCAAATCTTCATGACAAATTCAATAACACAAAATAATAGTCTCAAAAGCTTTAGATTTATTCACAATTAATAACATCAATAATAATAATATTAGATAATTCGATAATATAGATAAACATAGTAGGGTCCTGTGTTTGCGAATTGCTCTTGTGTACTCCCTCTTTTTTTTTATTGCATTTATAGAGAAAAAAAATACTTGGCTCATACATAAACATGTTAACCAAATAATTCAAATTAGCTTATAAAACCAAACAGAAACCAAAATCTTTTTTTATTGAACTTTATGCACTTTTTTATGCACTTTTTTATGAACTTTGCAAAGAAAAAAAAAAATTCTCTTTTTAGCTATTCTGTTTGGTTTTATGAGCTAATTTGTATTATTTGGTTAACATGATTATGAATGACATTGCGAAGAGGGGAAGGTGAGCAATGAGTCAAGTATTTTTGACAAACTTTTTTTAGTAATTATGTCCAACTCAATTCCAGATTATAAGAAACTATAGCCATACCGTTACTATAACATATCCAACATGTATCCGCCTACCTGGAAAAATTTTTATACTGTGGTGGACCAGGGATGTTGGACTCTTGAAGGTCTCTTATTCACTACACTTACCCTAAAATAAGCCAGCAAGGAAAAAATAAATAAAAATGGTGTAAAAAGTACAGTTGCAGTGAAAAGCATTTCTGAAGGATCACGTGACACTGAAGAGTACTGATGTAATGATGCTGAAAATTCAGCTTTGATCACAAAAATAAATTACATTTTAAAATATATTCAAATAGAAAACAGTTATTTAAATTTTAAAAAATATTACACAATATCACTGTTTTTGCTGTATTTTGGATCAAATAAACGGCATCACATTACATTTTCATCTACAGGTTACAAACTAGTTTTTGTAGCTATATAGACAGAGCGCTCAGTTTTTCCTGTGGTAAAATGCATTTGGCCAAAATCGCATTACAGGCTATTTAAGTGTTGGCTGTATATTGGCTATGATTAGATGGCATATGCTAGCCCTCTCTCTGAGGCGACGTCCCACATGTCTCAGTCAGTCAGACAGACATCCTATAAATAAAATATGAGCCTTTATAGACATAGTGTTTAGTAGTACTTATTCAAACAACAAGATATTTATTTACCCCTCGCAAAACTTTGTTCAGCTCAGCTGTTGTCTACTGTGCGGCTGCTGTGGGACATTTGATTCAATGAATATAGAGGGGGCGGAGTTATCAGCTTACTGACAGCTTGAGGATCGAATAAGATTTACACAAGCTCGTTTTAAGAACTTTAATTTGCGAAATATTAGTAAAACAGACAGACAGACGTAAAGGGTGACCAATAGCATTGATAAAAAAAAAAAAAAAAAAAAAATACACCACTAAAAAAAGGGCACTTCGGAGTGTAAGGGCAAAAAGGGCATGTGCTCTGCACAGGTTGAGCCCTACCTGTGCACGTGCCTGCAAAGTACACACACAGCAGTGAACACACACACCTGGAGCAATGGGCAGCTATTTCTGCTGCGGTGCCAGGGGAGGAGTTGGGGGTTCAGTGCTTGCTCAAGGGCACCTCAGTTGTGGTATTGAGGGTGGATATTTTTGTCTCAGAAGACAAGTTTGAGAAGCCAGATACTCGATCTAATGTTTATATTCAGTCTTAAGGAAACCTTATTTATGTCTAGAAGCTATATTTGAAATGGTAGAGAGAAATCTTATTTATTTTATTTTTCGCCTCTCTGCTTAGCTTCAATGTCATTTATCCTCACCATTTCAAAGACAATACATGCATTGTCATATTTGAAGTTGTTATATGTAGACAGTGTTTTATAGCACAATAATATAACAGTGGAACCATAACCTATATTTACATACATATGAAAATGTGCTGTATAAGACAGAAATGTAATGCTAAAAAAAAAAAAAAAAACTTGGATGCTAATGTTACATAGATAGTAATGTGCTTATGTATACTCACACAGACTGTTCCACCCAAATATTTCCTGCTAAATGTGCACTCCTTGCCATATCTGACCCAGTTGCAAATGCTCTACTGTCGTTTTGCCTTCTGGTTGTGGTATGTGTTTGTTGTTTGTTAATGAAAATCAACTTTAATTAGATTTTGATGAGCATACAGGCATCGATCAGGACAGTAAAACATACCTGTCCTAGAGAAGGAGGTGCCAGCTATCTTTGTCTTCAAAATATTTTGTATAATAATATAATATAATATAATATAATATAATATAATATAATATAATATAATATAATATAATATAATATTTTTGTGCACATTGATCTTTGTCTGGACATATACAATATTGCTTGGATCAGGCCCTGGTTATAATGAGTAGGTTCACCATGGTTAAACTGTACTTCACAGTGCCAACACTGTCTCCAAATAGGCCACAGATACTACAACTACATACAAACAAGGGACATATTTTTTTATGATACTTGGGTTCTACAAAGGCAGAAAATAGCACTTAAATTGGCTGTAATTCCTCACTTTCAGAGCAAACAGCAAGAGGGATAATTCACATGCACAGACTGATATTCGGATAAGGCAGGGCGGAGAAGGTTGGAATTTTACCATCATTACACAACAATGTATAACTTCTTTCTTTTTCTGCCATAACATTGACAAATAATAACTGTGCAATGGTGTATCTGATTGTATTCTGCAAGCCTGCATTAATAAGGAACATTTGTCTAAAATTAGACAGTGGTGTGCCTATATGTGATAACATTGAGCATTGATATCTTGTTTGCTTTACAAGTTCCTTGAATGCAGATGCTAGAAACCATATTGAAATGTCATGACAACAACCTGTAACAAAGATCCATTTGAGTGTTTCTTTAATAAGCAGTGTAGTATATGCTTCCAAATGTCATCTTCCCATTTCCTTGTAAATGTAATTACAACCCTTAGTAATGCGTTTAAAAGGACGTAGTCTGAAATGTGCCCACCCTTCCCCTCTGCTGTTGGAAACAGCTTACAGAGGTGCTCTATAATCTGTCTTCCAGATGCATAGTAATAACCTAAATTAAGGGATAAGTGGAATTTGCACAAATGTCATGCTTTATTTCCCTCCTTTGTAGCTCTCAACAAGTCAAGTCAAGTCACCTTTATTTATATAGCATTTTAAACAAAATACATTGCGTCAAAGCAACTGAACAACATTCATTAGGAAAACAGTATGTCAACAGAGACATGTGTAATGCTAGCTGGAAAATAATATTTTTTCCCCCTGCAATCTTTGATCATTACACTATCTGTGGGAAATTGCAATTGACGTGTAATCATCTCGCTATGCAGCTTGATAGTGTGGCTCAGAATGTGGTGTCTTTTGCAGCTGTACTTTGGTGAAGGGCTTGCTGTTAATTATTTCGATAAGGCTAGCAGATGCAGTGCTGTAAACAGTGTTTTTCAAAGAAGAAGAAAAAAAAATCTTTAGTGAGAAACATAAATGGTTCATAATTTTAAAATATGATTATATTTAAACTTCCATCAGTGCTATGGCTTTAGATTCAATCATGAATACACAAACACTGCAAATTACGGTTTTGATTTCTTTTTTTTTTCTCATGAATAATAATAATAATAATTATTATTATTATTATCATCTAAAATCAGCATTTGTTTTCAGAATCATTCTGGTCAGATGCCAATATTAGAATTGTTGGACCCACTTTATTTACTGAACACCGACCCCTCTTGTCTCTCCGGTCGTCCAACCAGAGATTATTATGCATCATCCAAGTTGAGGCTGAAATGTAGGGGTGACCGCGCTTTCTCGGTAGCTGCCCCTAGATTGTGGAATGCATTACCCCTTTTTATTAGATCTGCACCTTCATTATCTGTTTTTAAATCTATGTTGAAAACGTACTTTTTTTATTTTAGCATTTTAAAACTGAGAATTTTCTACTGTATTGTTTTATTGTATTATTATGTTTTGTCTTATTGAAATGTTTTTATTGTTGTTGTTCAGCACATTGGTCACCCAGTGGTTGTGTTTAATAGTGCTATATAAATAAAATAGACACTGATTTTGACACTTTATATTAAGTGTCCCTAATATCTGTGTTCTTATATAGTAACTAAATGTGTATGTAGTATGTTACCAAAGTGTAAGTACACGTTGGTACATAGTATCTACGGCTGTATTATTTCTGTAACTACACCCATAAAACAACCATCAGGATGGTTTGTGTAAGTAAAAATGTGTAACAGGACATTGGTAACAACACTTTTTTTTCACTTCACTAAGTACTCGTGTAACAGGAATCATATAACTACATTTTGTAACAACAATATGTATAGGAGTAATTGGAACATTTGATCCAAGGGGTGGAGATAGGTAGCTTTAGGGATATGTAAAGTGGTAGGAGTTGGACCTCGAGTTGGAGTTGGTGCACCACTGTAATACCAGTGTACTCACATAGTACTCCTCAGGAACTGTCCACTTAATATAAAGTGTAACATTCTTGACACCAACCACATTCTATATGTAAAGCCTAACTTGCTGTCCACTGCTGTGTAACATTACATGATACATTTCATATAAATGCAAAAAGTGCTGTTAATCATGTTACACATTTTTACTTTCATTACCAAAAAGTGTTGTTACCAATGTCCTGTTACACAAACATTAGAGCAGTAGATACTTTGTACCAATGTGTCCTCACACTGTGGTTACATATTTATGTACACCTCTAGTTACTATGCAAGTACACAGGTATTAGGGACAAAATATAAAGTGGGACCAAAATGTTTAACACTATCAGTCAATATTGGATGCTTAATAATAATAATAATAATAATAATAATAATAATAATAATAATAATAATAATAATAATAATAATATAATTATAATACTAATAATAATAACAACAACAAGATATAAATTTAATATCAGCCACTTAGAATTTATCAGCCATAACCTGAAACTTAAACTTTCTACTTCTACTTCTACTTCTACTGGAGTCCCATACTTGGAATTTGTGCTCTGCATTTCACCTGTCTAAGTGCACACAAACATACAAAGTTTTTTTCTGTAGCACCCAAGAAGTGAATGGGGGTTCGGTACTTTGCTCAAGGGCACCTCATTTGTGGTTACTAAAAGTGGAAGAGAGCACTGGTCTGTCACTACCCCCACCGTCAATACTTGCGCTATTGAGACTCAAACCCATTACCTTCGGGTTTCAAGTCCAAATCTCTAACCATCAGGCCATGGCTGCTCCATTTATTTATATATTTAGTTTCTTGTCATTTTCTGTTTCTTTGGATACATGTATAACTCTTTAAAGCTCAGTTTATTTTAAACTATGCAACAATTCATAAAAAAGAAAAACAATATTGACCTGCAATGTTGCATAAACAAATGTATAGTTCATGCGGTTCAATAAATATAAAATATTTTGGAACATCTAAACAGAATTCAGAATTTATGACATTATATTCAGTATGTCAAACTGTCTTACCGTAACTCTTTGAAGGGCTCAGCTCTCACATGTGGGGTCTCCACCGAGTTGCTGAACACTGCACCCTCAGCTCCTGCAAACACATTCCGACATGTACAATGAGAAGTCCGGCTATTATGTTAAAAGCAGATATTGTGCCATGTGCACTTTAAGTTGATTTCATATATTTTAATTAAATAATTTAATGTTAATAAAAAAAGCCAAGACGTATGTTTATTTGTCTTGGCCTTTTTTTGTCTTTTCTTTTTTTGCTGAGCCGAAAAATGATCCAATCCATACGAGGACGAGTGAGGGCGGGTTTGACTAGATGTATTTGGAGGTTATTGCTCTCGTTCTGCACATATCCAAATGTTTCCATATTCGCAATGTATCTGAATATTAAACTATAATATTTTTTATTTTTTTAATGTAAACTAGACGGAAAAGATCATCCTCTTCACATGAGAAAATACTACTGTCTATTTAAACTGACCAGTGTAACCTTTTAAATATTTGGTTGACTGTACTTTATTTTACTAATGAACAGCGATAATGAACTGTGATGTATGTTTGAAATTAGAATGCACTTTAGATGTTCTGTGTCATTTATACCAAACACTAATGTTGCTGGTTGCTAGTGTGTTTGCAGCACTACTGTTATTTATTTCTTATATATTACATTTTTTATATTTATCAGTTCAATTGATTTTTATTTCTAAAATTGTATTTATTTAAATGTATATTTAAGTTTACATTTATGTTCCAACAAACTTGAAAAATTCTACTTGATAAATGCTCTAAAACTTTTATGTAAATGATTGACTATATATATATATATATATATATATAAAACCTGTTTTATATATTTACTTATTGGTCAGTTTATTGATTTGTTTGGTTAACTTTGGATACATTTTTGATTTTAATACCGTGCAGTGCACAAAATTAAGATTCGAGAGATGGTTCAAGACAGTGCTCAATAAATGATGATAAGTTTAGAAATGTTGTGCATCCACTTATTATTAGTGTGACATTTAAAACTTCAAGATATCGACCCTAAAAATCGGCAGCACATATCGGCCATGCATATTTTGCATTGTGCATAAATGAATTAAGTATTTAAATATTGCTTGCGCTTTAAAAAGGGGGAGGAGACTGAAAGATGGTGGCACGACCACATTCCTATTTTTTATGTCTTGTGAGTCACAGTCATGAGTTTCTGCTCAATGTCGGCAGAACCACATTTTTAGAGTCTAAAGTCTGCGCACGTGGAAGAGATGCAGGATCTCGGTCTGCTCAAGAGACCTACACCATCACGACCCCAACTAATGGCTCTCACTCACAGTGGAGATGCCACAAGTGGTGGAGAGGAAACAGAAGCATAACACAAGCCAGTTATCCCCACCATTGTACTGGCTAACACACACTCTTTGGACAATAAATGAATACATCCAACTACTATGCTCAACTCTGAGGACTGTAAGAGGCTGTTGTGTTTTTGTGTTAATGGAAACATGGCTCAACAAAAGTGTTCCAGACTAATCTACTCGGTCAGCTGACATGCCAGAGTTCTCATCGAGGGAGGTAAGACCCGCGGAGGTGGGCTTTGTGTTTATATCAATGTTGCATGGTGCCGCGAGGTTGTTATGGTTTGCAAACACTGCTCACCCCTGGTGAAGTCTATGATTATTAAGTCCTGGCCATTCTGCCTACTGAGGGAATACACAGCCATACTCCTTTTTGCTGTATACATCCATCACAGCTCCAACAACAGCAACAGAAGTGAGGCACTAAATGAACTGAACCAGCACATCAGTGAGCAGCAGACAGTTCACCCTGATGCTTTCCTCATCTTAGCTGGGGATTTCAACAATGCAGACTTAAAGAGTGTGTTCCCAAAAATAGACAAACACATAGACTTTCCAACACAAGGTAACAACACTCTGGACTTTGTTTACAGCACCCAGAGAGGAGCTTACAAGGCCTTCCCCTACCTTTGTGCCTCAGACCACATCACTGTCATGCTAATGCCTGCATTCACACCATTCGACCATTGGATAAAGTCGCCAAACCAGTTCACAATAAAAAAATTGTGGCCGGAAGGGTCATCAGAGGTTCTTCAAGACTGTTTTTACACTACTGACTGGCTGCCACATACAACAATTCCACAGACTTCAAGAGTACTCTGAGACGGTCACTCTCTACATCACCAAGTGTATTGATGATGTAACAGTCACAAAGAACATCACTGTCCAGGACAACCAGAAGCCATGGATGACAGGGGAGGTCCACAGACTCCTAAAGGCTCGGAGCAAAGAGCTCGGAAATGAGATGGGTCTGAGGACAGCTAGGGCTAACCTATCCCGTGGCATCAGAGAGGCTAGGAGACAGTACCAGTAGGATAGCCCATCGATTCAGTGACAGCAGAGACACTTCCCGATGATTATGAAGTTTGTATTGTTACACTCCCTGTCAGCACTCACACATCTTGAGAAAAAAGACGTCAGAATGCTGTTCATAGACTTCACTTCAGCATTCAACACAATCATCCCTCTACAGCTCATTCACAGACTGTTTGACAGAAACCTGGCTAAAACCTGGCTAAAAGTCCACCCCCCACTGTTACTGTTATAAACATGAGTCACATCTAAAAGGCAAAGGGGGAGGTGTTGCTTCAATTTATAACAACGTTTTCAGGATTTCTCAGAGGGCAGGCTTCAAGTATTACTTGTTTGAAGTAATGGTGCTTCATGTAACATTATCCAGAGAAACAAATGTTAATGATAAATCCCGTTTTGTTTGTACTGGCTACTGTATACAGGCCACCAGGGCACCATACAGACTTTATTAAAGAGTTTGGTGATTTTACATCCGAGTTAGTTCTGGCTGCAGAGAAAGTTTTAATAGTTGGTGATTTTAATATCCATGTTGATGATGAAAAAGATGCATTGCGATCCGCATTTATAGACATCCTGTACTCTATTGGGGTTAGACAACACGTTTCAGGACCTACTCATTGTCGAAATCATACTCTAGATTTAATACTGTCATATGGAATTGATGTTGATAGTGTTGAAATTATGCATCCAAGTGATGATATCTCAGATCATTATTTAGTTTTGTGCAAACGTCATATAGCCAAAATTTTAAATTCTACTTCTTGTTGCAAGTATGGAAGAACCATCACTTTTACCACAAAAGACTGCTTTTTAAGTTATCTTCCTGATGTATCTAAATTCCTTAGCATATCCATAACCTCAGAACAACTTGATGATGTAACAGAAACTATGGACTCTCTTTTTTCTAGCACTTTAAATACAGTTGCTCCTTTATGCTTAAGGAAGGTTAAGGAAACAAGTATGACACCATGGGTACTCGCACCCTAAAGAGAGCAGCCCGAAAAATGGAGCGCAGCTGGAGGAAAACAAAACTAGAGGTATTTCGTATTGCTTGGCGGGAAAGTAACCTATCCTACAGAAACTGCTAGATCTGATTACTCTTTTAGAAGAAAACAAACATAACCCCAGGTATTTATTCAATACAGTGGCTAAATTAATGAAAAATAAAGCCTCAACAAGTGTTGACATTTCCCAACATCACAGCATTAATAACTTTATGAACTACTTTACTTCTAAAATCAATACTATTAGAGATAAAATTGTAACCATTCACATGTCAGCTACATAATCGCTTCAGACAGTGCACTATAGATCCCCTGAGGAGCAGTTCCACACATTCTCTACTATAGGAGAGGAAGAATTGTATAAACTTTTTAAATCATCTAAACCAACAACATGTATATTAGACCCTATACCATCTAAGCTCCTAAAAGAGGTGCTTTCAGAAGTCATAGATCCTCTTCTGACTATTATTAATTCCTCATTGTCATTAGGATATGTCCCCAAAACCTTCAAACTGCCTTTTATTAAGCCTCTCATCAAAAAAACACAACTTGACCCCAAAGAACTAGTTAATTATAGACCAATCTCAAATCTCCCTTTTCTGTCCAAGATACTAGAAAAGGTGGTATCCTCACAATTATATTCCTTATTAGAGAAAAATGGTATATATGAGGATTTCCAGTCAGGATTTAGACCGTATCATAGTACTGAGACTGCTCTCCTTAGAGTTACAAATGACCTGCTCTTATCATCTGATCGTGGTTTTATCTCTCTATTAGTTTTATTGGATCTTTCCTTAGAAAGCCACGTTTCTAGCATTTGTAAAACTGCATTTTTCCATCTCAGAATATGTGACTAAAACAACAACAACAACAATAATAATAATAATGTTCTTTTGAAATATTTTATATCACTGAACTAAAGCCAGTACTGTACAATAATATATGTTTACTGTCTACCAACAAAACAGAAATAGAGTACATGTCAACTGAATAAATGTTTAATTTAAAACAACAATAGCACATTAGCACCAGAGCACACAGTAAACGTGTTAAAACAAATAATTCTTTTAAACATTTAATTAATATCTGAAGTTAACAGAATAAATTTGGCAGCCCTAGAATTTTTACATGTTGTAAGATATTTTATCCCCAACAGACCTACTTGTTGCCCTAGTTTGAAAACAATTAAAAAAACAATTAAATATTCAATGTTTGGCGAGCTAGTACGTGATAGTCCAGTAAGCTTCTGCTCTGATAGATGTAATTACATGATGATGAGTCAGATAGCATTGTTTTCCATTGATGGCCATTAAAACGTATATGTTTAGTATTCTGATTAAATTATTTTTGCAACCAACACATAAATTGCTAATACTTAATTATATTTTAGTAAATGCTTTAATTAGACTGCTGTGTCAGTTACACAATTTGCACAATATCTCACATCTGCCCTGTGAGGATCATTAGCAATACATACATACATACAATATTTCAGGCAACTTTTTCTTTGTGGTCTGTGCCAAATTATTCAGTGGGAACAGGACTAAGGCTTTGTGTGAGCATACCAAAAATGCCCTCAAATGTGTTATTATTCAATTGATCACTTACCCATAACTCGTAATCTTTCTGCGCCAACTACCACCTCATGGTCATCAGCAGAGAAAAGCAGCTTTCCTGCACTTGATTTTACTTCCAACATTTTGCCTCTTGCGTGAACTCCATGGGAACCTGCCATATATATATATATATATATATATTGCATTTCAGTGTGTAGTCTAAAAACACGTTTAATTAAATAAATGTTTAATTAACATATGACATGTCCAGTGAAACTAATAGCAAATAATTTGTCTAATCTGACACATACAAGCTCAAAACACTTTTGGATTCAGCTGATGAAATGCATGCATTTTCTTACACTTCAATGTGGTTTTGTTTACAGTTGTTCTAACACCGTAATTCAAATGTAAGTCACATAGCTAGGTCCATTTAAGACAAAATTACTTTCATTAAAATACAGACTTGCTGTTGTGTTAGTAACCAGGACTTAATATAACATGCATCCATGCACATGCAATTATTGCACTGTAATGAAATCTAGTCACAGTTATAAAGGCTACATCATGAGAGATAGATGAGACTAACAACCTGTCTATCAAAGAACACTTTAACTTTGTCAAAGTATTAATTTTACCATCTGTCCTATAAAGTCTAACTTTAGTTGCCTGGATTAATTTTCCTTCCATGAGCGGACCAGCTAATTGTTGCCTCTTAAGATCAGTGAATATTTCATTCAATGCTATCTGCGCTAATAGAAACATCCACAGATAGGGTGAGTAATCTTCATTCAAATATATAGTCTACGAAATTCTGGTGAGCAAGACAATTCTAATCATTTACAAAGAGGTTGCATGAGAGTTTAAAATGTTTCTTACCCTAAGAGTGTTTTTATTTGTGTGCTTTGATTACCTGCAGTGAGTTGAGATACTACTTGCTTCTTCTCATTGAGGATGTTGACAGACACATTCTTAGATGACTGAAGGAACAATGGGCTTCCCTGGAATTAAAAAGAGAATCATTAATAAATAAATGAATAAATACTCTTTTTCAATGCATAATACTACTACTACTACTACTACTACTACTACTAATAATAATAATAATAATAATAATAATAATAATAATAATAAATTCTTTATGCTTAGGGACCGATCATAAATTAACACATCATGCATGTCTG
This sequence comes from Carassius gibelio, assembly GCF_023724105.1. Classification (NCBI taxonomy): domain Eukaryota; kingdom Metazoa; phylum Chordata; class Actinopteri; order Cypriniformes; family Cyprinidae; genus Carassius; species Carassius gibelio. The sequence goes on from NC_068416.1 coordinate 473,336, forward strand.
GGTTGATTTTGAGTTTTGGGTAGATAGTCGTAAAGAATCATACTTTTAAAAGCAGCTAAATTCAAGCCAGCCATCTGCATACAGCTGAAAATAGTCAACAAAAACAATACAACTGCTTAAGTCTTTTGTAGTACTGGTTAGGCAAGATACAGATATCTATAATCATTACAACAATAATTCATTCTCCAGTTTACTCTTTAATAAAAGGTACTATTAAGCTGTGTATTAAAAGCTGGAGATATGTCTATAGTGTAAATTATTTTATTTCTAGGTTTTTTTTTTTTTTTTGCTTAGTTTTCACTCAAGTATAAAATGCTTCCTTTGTAGATGCTCTTTAATGTTGTGAGTACATCTTGTTTTCTGAATAAAAAAAGGCAAAAATCAGAAAATAAAATAAATAAATAAACAAAAATATATACTGAATAATGTGTTAGGCTAATTAAGAGAAAACTGTTTTACTTGAAAATTAAACTTTCCTTAAACTAGATACCGGAATGGAGCCAGGTGGTCAAAGTGGAGATGTTAGAAAATGTTGCCAGGTTACTTATGTAACTTATGTAATCTACGTTACGTCAGAGAGAGACTGATGAATGGAACCTCGGCTGAGAGCCCAATCAACTTTGAGTGGTTACAAAACGAGCCAATGGTACACAGAGTACCTTGGTCTGCGGAATTTGCATCGCGAGCTCCGCCCCGCAGAGCGGGTATACAGGTCCTTCTCAAAAAATTTGCATATTGTGATAAAAGTTCATTATTTTCAATAATGTAATGATAAAAATTAAACTTTCATGTATTTTAGATTCATTGCACACCAACTGAAATATGTCAGGTCTTTTATTGTTTTAATACTGATGATTTTGGCATACAGCTCATGAAAAACCAAAATTCCTATCTCAAAAAATTAGCATATTCATCCGACCAATAAAAGAAAAGCGTTTTTAATACAAAAAAAGTCAACCTTCAAATAATTATGTTCAGTTATGCACTCAATACATGGTCGGGAATCCTTTTGCAGAAATGACTGCTTCAATGCGGCGTGGCATGGAGGCAAACAGCCTGTGGCACTGCTGAGGTGTTATGGAGGCCCAGGATGCTTCGATAGCGGCCTTAAGCTCATCCAGAGTGTTGGGTCTTGCGTCTCTCAACTTTCTCTTCACAATATCCCACAGATTCTCTATGGGGTTCAGGTCAAATTTGGAGAGTTGGCAGGCCAATTGAGCACAGTAATACCAAGGTCAGTAAACCATTTACCAGTAGTTTTGGCACTGTGAGCATGTGCCAGGTCGTGCTGAAAAACGAAATCTTCATCTCCAGAAAGATTTTCAGCAGATGGAAGCATGAAGTGCTTCAAAATCTCCTGATAACTAGCTGCATTAACCCTGCCCTTCTTAAAACACTGTGGACCAACACCAACAGCTGACATGGCACCCCAGACCATCACTGACTGTGGGTACTTGACACTGGACTTCAGGCATTTTGGCATTTCCTTCTCCCCTGTCTTCATCCAGACTCTGGCACCTTGATTTCTGAATCACATGCAAAATTTGCTTTCATCCGAAAAAAGTACTTTGGACCACTAAGCAACAGTCCAGTGCTGCTTCTCTGTAGCCCATTTCCTGCACACGCCTGTGCACGGTGGCTCTGGATGTTTCTACTCCAGACTCAGTCCACTGTTTCTGCAGGTCCCCCAAGGTCTGTAATCGGTCCTTCTCCACAATCTTCCTCAGGGTCCGGTCACCTCTTCTCATTGTGCAGTGTTTTTTGCTACACTTTTTCCTTCCCACAGTCTTCCCACTGAGGTGCCTTGATACAGCACTCTGGGAACAGCCTATTCGTTCAGAAATTTCTTTCTGTGTCTTACCCTCTCGCTTGAGGGTGTCAATGATGGCCTTCTGGACAGCAGTCAGGTCGGCAGTCTTACCCATGATTGCGGTTTTGAGTAATGAACCAGGCTGGGAGTTTTTAAAAGCCTCAGGAATCTTTTGCAAGTGTTTAGAGTTAATTAGTTGATTCAGATGATTAGGTTAATAGCTTGTTTAGAGAACCTTTTCATGATATGCTAATTTTTTGAGATAGGAATTTGGGGTTTTCATGAGCTGTATGCCAAAATCATCAGTATTAAAACAATAAAAGACCTGAAATATTTCAGTTGGTGTGCAATGAATCTAAAATATATGAAAGTTAATTTTTATCATTACATTATGGAAAATAATGAATTTTTATCACAATATGCTAATTTTTTGAGAAGGACCTGTATAAGGACCAGTGCGAGCAACTCGTATTCAAGCTTTCGCTTCAGATCTGAGCACATTGCTGGCTGCTTACAGCCCAAAACCATTCTGGTGCTCGCTCCGCCTTCACTGCCCGCGATGGTGGAGAGGCCAAGAAGTATGCTGTGATTCCTCCAGTGGAGCGTTCTGTTGTGATGCAACTGCATCCTTAGAGCACCTCCGCATGGCGGGGTGGTCCCAAGCTTCCCTCCAAGGCCTGTAAGTTCTCATCCACGCTTGTGACCAAGTCTTACAGAGCTGCGGGTCAGGTCGCTACTGCCCTGCGCGCCATGGCCACCCTTCAGGTCTACCAGGCCAAGCTGATCGACCTCGCTCTCCGGACAACAAAGGTTACTGCGCGCACCTTGGGTCAGGTGATGTACACTTTGATGTACACCACCTATGACTGAACCTGGCAGACATGAGGGAGTCTGATCGGACTCAGCTCCTCAATTCCCCGGTCTCTCAGGTTGGCTTATTCGTCGACGCGGTAGATAATTTTGACAGCAGTTCTCTGCCGCCCAGAAGCAGTCTGAGGCCATCAGACACATCTTGCCCCGGGGGCCCGCTGCTGCCTCCACTCTGTCGCCAGCGCAGCTGCCTCAGACTGCTCGTTTCCTCTACCTCTGGGTACCACAAGGCCGAGAACGACAGATGGTGACGTGCTTCTTCGCCGCTCTCGTTCTCCTCTCCCCTTCTCTATTTCAATGCAGAGCCGGCTCAAGAATGCATTACCTTCTCACGCCCTTTTTGCCAATTGGAGTCAGATGAGTGCCCGCACTCCGCCCCCGCCAAGGGACGCAATGCCTCCCTTTCAGGGCTGTCTGCTCCACCTCGCTGCCCCACCGTGGGTACACCTATAGTTCCCTTGATCCCGCTGGATCGGTTCCTGGGAGCCTGGCCAGAGCTCCCCAGGCTATCCTTCTGGCTCATCCGAATGATCAGGCTCGGCTACGTGATTCAGTTCACCCGGTGTCCCCCCAGGTTTTGATGTATTCACGCGACGATGGTGGGCAAGGATGCTCCTGTCATGCGTGCAGAGGTCGATACCCTGCTGGCAAAGGGTGCGATAGAGCCGGCCTCTCCAGCCAACATGAAGTCTGGCTTTTACAGCCCCTACTTCATAGTACCCCCAAAAAACTGGACTTGCGTGGCTTGAACTGAGCTCTTCACAGACTTCCGTTCAAGAGGCTAATGCCCAAGTGCATTTTCGAATGCGGTTTGCAGCAATCGACCTGAAGAACATGTACTTTCATGTCTCCATTCTTTCTGAATGGTTTGACTGTTTCTTCAGTTTGCTCCTTTCTCCCTTTGTCTTTACGAAGTCGTGGATGGAGCCCTGGCTCCTCTCAGGGAATGAGGTGTCCATATCCTCAACTAGGGTCACGGGAGGTTTAGGTATCTTGCCACCTAAGGTGGTAGCTACCATCACTTCAGCTAGAGCCGTGTCCACCAGACAGTTGCGTATATGCTTTGAAGTGGAACCTCTTTGTCACTTGGTGTTCTTCACGTCATGAGGACCCCTGGAAATGCCCGATCGGGTCAGTGCTTTCCTTTCTTCAGGAAGGGTTGGAACAAAGGCTGTCTCCTTCCACCCTACAGGTCTATGATAGCAGCTCTCAGTGATATGTGTCTATGATAGCACCTCTCAGTGATATGTGTTGGGTCCCGCTATAATAGCAGCAACATTCACAAATAGTTACAGAACAAGCGGGAACCCAGTGTGCCTGTAGCTTTCTCTATTGCAGTTTTATCACGTGATAGAAAGTCTAAGGCCTTTTCAAGTCAAAGGGCAAACTCATCTAATCTGCGGCCTATTATGCTTCAAACTATGATTGATGTAAAGACACAAAGTACTGCCATCAATTTAGCATTTTTAAACATTCGCTCACTAAAAAATAAATCATTTCTAATCAATGACTTTATAACCACAAACAATCTGGATTTTATGTTTCTAAATTAAACATGGCTAGAAGACAGCTGCAGTGCAACAGTCCTCAATGAAGACCTTATAAACATTAACTTAAACAACACTCAAACTCTTTTTGCCACTGTTGAGAACCCCCCCCCCACACACACACACAAAAAAAAAAAAGAAAATCTAAAAAAATCTATTTTTATGAAGATCTTTGAGTGTCTGTGTTTATGATATGACAGTTTTCTCAAATGAAACGGTAAATTCTCATGAAGTGACCGTTTATGCGTTTGTGTCCTCATATAGTGACACACGACAGAGACTACAAAACAGCAGCTCCCACGCATATGCGCCCATCACCCGCAGAGATGTAGAATTTGCAGGAGTAATATTTAAATATTATTTTGCAGTTTAATATTCACAGACACTAGTATATATTCGGCTACAGTCTGGAGCCCTGCACTTAGACTAACACGGAAGCGACTGAACGCAGCTGCGGGTACCGAATATACTCGGGAGTCGGTAACTTACTACCGCTACTACAGAGACGCTAGTATCATCACATTTTTTAATTTTAAGCACCGACTTGGTAGTGAAGTGCCAGTACTTGTGGCATCCCTAGTTGCCGTTTTACTGTCTGGTTGGTCCAGTCTGAAATACTGCTAAACAGCGGACATATTGCTAACCACTGATCTATAATATAGAAGATGCTTCACTGTCTGTTGGACTGTTGAAGAAGAACCGTGCAGTCTGTTGGTCTGTTGAAGAATAACCGTGCAGCGGTTAGCCAAAGTTAGCGGTCATAACTAGGTCTTGAAAATAGTATCGGATCGGTATATGGGTTCATGTACTCGCCGATGACGATGCCAGAATTTCTTGTGGTATCTGTGATATTTCCGATACTAGTATCGGAATCGGAACAACTCTACAGCAAATGCAATGAGTTTGCTTCCTTCTTTTCTGAGAAGATCATCAATATCAGGAAGGCGATTGGCACATCCTCAAGAAATGCAGAGGTCAGACAGATTTGGACATAATATCAAAAAGATACTGTCTACTTTTGAGTCAAATGATAGCAAAAGTTTGGAAGAAATAGTGTATCACCTAAAATCGTCAACCTGCTATCTTGACACACTTCCCACATCTTTTTTCAAAAGTGTGCTAAATTGTTTAGAAGCAAATCTCTTAGAAGTGGTGAATGCCTCACTTCTTTCTGGGACATTTCCAAACTCCGTGAAAACTGCAGTTGTTAAGCCAGAGCAATCTTGATAACACCATTTTGAGCAACTATAGACCAATATCTAATCTTCCTTTTATAGGCAAAATTATAGAAAAGGTTATTTTTAGTCAGCTGAACAAATACTTAAACTCAAATGAATACCTGGACAATTTTCAATCTGGTTTCTGACCACATCACAGCACAGAGACAGCACTCATTAAGATAATAAATTATATTCGCTTAAATTCTGACTCTGGCAAAATATCAGTGCTGGTATTGCTAAATCTCAGTGCTGCATTTGACACTGTTGACCATAACATACTACTAGAGAGACTGGAAAACTGGGTCGGGCTTTCTGGGATGGTACTCAAATGGTTCAGGTCATACTAAGAAGGGAGAGGCTATTATGTGAATCTAGGAGAGCATAAGTCTAAGTGGACATCCACGACATGCGGAGTCCCACAAGGGTCAGTTCTTCAACCGCTCTTGTTTATCCTTTATCAGCTCCCACTAAGTCAAATAATGAGAAAGAACCAAATTGCCTAAAGAATTAGATGTTTTGTTTCCAGTCAAGATTTGGAGAAACTTGTTCATGCCTTTATGACCAGCAGGGTGGACTATTGTAATGGGCTCCTCACTGGCCTTCCCAAAAAGACAATCAGACTCAGCTTATCCAGAATGCTGCTGCCAGGATTCTGACTAGAACCAGAACCAGAACATCTGAGCATATCACACCAGTCCTCAGGTCCTTACACTGGCTTCCAGTTACATTTAGGATTGATTTTAAAGTACTTTTACTTGTATATAAATCACTTAATGACCTAGGACCAAAATATATTGCAGAAATGTTCACTGAATATAAACCTAAAAGAGCACTCAGATCATTAGGATCGAGTCAGTTAGAAATACCAAGGGTTCACACAAAACAAGGGGAGTCCGCCTTTAGTTACTATGCCGCCCGTAGCTGGAATCAGCTCCCAGAATGTGCTAAAACACTAGTCAGATTTAAATCTAGACTCAAAACCCATCTGTTTAGCTGTGCATTCATTGAATGAGCACTGTGTAATGTCCGAACTGATAGCACAGTATTTTACGTATTCACTGTATTTTAAGTACAATCATTTTCTATTTTTCTTTTTTATTTCCAAAGTTTTAAAATTGCTTGTTTTTATTTTTGTTTTATTATTTATTAATGACTATTTTACTTTCTTTTATGTTAACGGGAAGTCGTGGCCTAATGGTTAGATAGTCGGCTTGCAATCGAAGGGTTGTGAGTTCAAGTCTCGGGCCGGCAGGAATTGTGGGTGGGGGGAGTGCATGCACGGAGAAAAATGGTATATGTAAGGATTTCCAGTCAGGATTTAGAACGTATAATAGTACTGAGACTGCTCTCTATAAAGTTACAAATTATCTGCTTTTATCATCTGATCATGGGTGTATCTCTCTATTAGTTTTATTGGATCTTGGTGCTGCGTTTGACACAATTGACCACAACATTCTTTTGCATAGACTTGAACACTTTGTTGGCCTTAATGGAAGTGCATTAGCATGGTTTAAAACGTACTTATATGGTCGCCATCAGTTCGTAGCAGTGAATGAAGATTTATCATATCGATCACAAGTGCAGTATGGAGTACCTCAAGGCTCAGTACTAGGTCCGTTACTCTTCATGCTTTATATGTTACCCTTGGGAGATATCATCAGAAAACATGGTGTTAGCTTTCACTGTTATGCTGATGATACTCAGCTCTATATTTCTTCACGGTCCGGTGAAACACACCATTTTTGAAAAATGAATGGAATGCATAGTCGATATAAAAAACTGGATGATGAGTATTTCTTACTGCTAAATTCTGAAAAAAAAAACAGAGGTGTTAATTATAGGACCTAAAAACTCTAACCTAAAAAACCTAGAACCCTGTCTTAGAATTGATGGTTGCTCTGTCAATTCTTCATCATCAGGTAGGAACCTAGGTGTGCTATTTGATCGCAATCTTTCCTTAGAAAGCCACGTTTCTAGAATTTGTAAAACTGCATTTTTCCATCTCAAAAATATATCTAAATTATGGCCTATGCTCTCAATGTCAAATGCAGAAATGTTAATCCATGCATTTATGACCTCAAGGTTAGATTATTGTAATGCCTTATAAGGTGGTTGTTCTGCACGCTTGGTAAACAAACTACAGCTAGTCCAAAACGCAGCAGCAAGAGTTCTCAATAGAACCAAGAGGTATGACCATATTAGCCCGGTCCTGTCAACACTGCACTGGCTCCCTATCAAACATCGTATAGATTTTTTAAATATTGCTTATTACTTATAAAGCCCTGAATGGTTTAGCACCTCAATATGAAAGAGCTACTTTTACATTATAATCCTCTACGACCTCTACATTCTCAAAACTCAGGCAATTTGATAATACCTAGAATATCAAAATCAACTGTGGGCGGCAGATCCTTTTCCTATTTAGCGCCTAAACTCTGGAATAACCTACCTAACATTGTTCGGGAGGCAGACACACTCTTGCAGTTTAAATCTAGATTAAAGACCCGTCTGGTCAGAGGAGAACTGGCCCCCAAACTGAGCCTGGTTTCTCCCAAGGTTTTTTTGTTCATTCTGTCACATTTTTGTCTCATTCAGGTTTTACACTAAGGAGCCAAGAACGTGTCCCGGCAACAGTGGATAGTTAAAGTCTCCATTCCCACCATTAGGGAATGAGGATTACATATCTGAGATGTTTCCTATCTGTCGTCACTACGAGTTATGTTGAATGACATAAGGGGTATATGGAAAACAACCTGAACACTGTCACAACCTTGTGGTGCTGCAATCGACAATTGAGCAGTCCCCTGCCTGAGCCAGGGAAACGGGATGGGTGAAGTACCAGGGGAATCACTGCTGAAGGTAAACTGCTGTCCTGCGCCATTACACTAACCAGGAACAGCTCTTCATGAACACAAAAATGACCGGCTTTGTAGCAAACATGTAACAAAAAATCTGAATGAGATGCACGCTTTCGCCTTATATACCCGTAGACAAAGGGAGTGGCTCAGCATGCAAAACCCACTAGCCAATTTTCATTGCCATTTTCTCCTAAACTATAACTTGTAGTGATCAACAGACTCCCCAACGGGAAAGAGACACTGTGTCAAAAACACTAAGGGAACACCTCCAGCGTGACCACACTCTGAATCACATGTGTAATCAGTCCAATGGAAGGCCGAAACATCATAGGCGGCTGACATAGCAAACAGGAAGCTATGAAAGCACATGAGGTGGAACCAACATAAGCTTCTAGGAATGAAGCAAGTTTTGCAGGGATGCTGGAAGTATGGCCCTGAGATGCAGCATCTTGTTCCCTTGGGGAAACCATGGTTACTTACGTAACCTGGAGACATTCGCCTTCAGGAACACGAGCTGCGTCGAAAACACTAAGGGAATGGGAATGAGAATATCTATGCCAAAAAATCCCTATCTAGTGTTGAAGAGCACAACTAAGACAAGAGAACAGAAGAGCTGGAAGTGGCTTGCATATCTAGGTTATATAATCTGACTAATGTGAGAGGCATGGACCATCCTGCTGCCTTGCAGATGTCCTGCATAGACACACCTGCTAGGAAGGCCTTGGAGTCTGCCATACTTCAGGTCGAGTGAGCCTTGACCCCCACTGGTGAAGAGAAATCAGAGGACTCATAGGCAATAACAATGGCATCAACCATCCACCAACTGAGGGTCTGCTTCATAGCAGGAAGACCCCTATTAGGGGGACCATAGTAAACAAGCGGTTGGCCGGCCCTTCTTCACAGGGCAGCTTTGTGGATGTATGTTTCCAGTGCTCGGTTCTGCTGGACTGGCTCCCTGAAGGGAGGAGAACAAAAAGGCCTGTAGCATGATGGGCTGTGGTGTAACAGAGGGGACCTTAGGGACATACCTCGCTCAAGGGTAGAGAAACACTTTGGCCATGACGGGCGCTAACTCTAGATAAGAAGGGGCACCTGAGAGGACCTGAAGATCCCAAACTCTTATTCGAGAAATAATAGCCAGAAAAAGGGCAGTCTTAATTGTCAGATAGCGATCAGACATTTCTTCAATAGGCTTGAATGGAGACTTACAAAGAGCTTCTAGCACCACAGCCAGGTCCCACGTGGGGACACGAGATTGTACTGGGACCTCAGCCTCAATAGAAGAAACATTTAACTAGAGGGTGTCTGCCCACTGACTGACCACTGAGAGGAGCGTGGTAGGCTGCAATGGCCACCACATAGACCTTCAGGATGGAGTGGGTCAACCCTGCAGAGAGACGGACCTGCAGAAACTCCACAGGGATTGCACCTCTGCACCTGGAAGTAAAAAATTTCCACTACAGTTTCCTTGTGGAAGGAGCTCTGGATTGGAGGATGGTCTCGACAACCTCAGTTGAGAGACTGGAAGCTAAAAGTTGCACCCCCTCAGAGGCCAGACCCATAACTTCCACAGTTCCGGGCGTGGTTGAAAGTTTGTACCTTCCGCTTGTGAGAGGAGGTCCCTCCTGATGTGGAACCCCTCCCAGTGTACTCTCTCCCAAACCCCTTGGTCTTGAGCTACCACTGTAGGAGTCTCATGTACAGCAGGCCAAAAGGTATCACTTTGGACACAGCTGCCATCAAACCCAATAGTTTCTGAAACTGCTTGACAGTGAGTGACTTGCCTTCTCTGACTCTCTTGACTGTCTTGAGGATCGACTCGATCAGAGCAGGAGACAATTGTGTCTGCATCATGGTCAAATCCCACACTACGCCCAGATTAGTGGTTCTCTGTATTGGAGAAAGCACACTTTTCTTAGTGTTTAGTCTTAACCCCATTTCTTTCATGTGAGCAAGAACAATATCTCCATGTCGAACTACCATCTGCTCTGATTGAGCCAAAATCAACGAATCGTTGATATAATTTAGTATGTGGATGCCTTGGTGTCACAGTGGAGCCAGAGTAGCATCAACACTCTTAGTAAAAGTGCGGGGTGAGAGCGCTTACCAAAAGGAAGAACTCGATATTGGTAAGCTTTGCCCCTGAAAGCAAACCTCAGGAACTTCCTGTGATTGGGAAGGAGAGCCCCAAATGGATAGCGAGCCCGTCAACACATGATTATTGAACTTTTTCAATAATCAAAAGTTGTCTTCTGTGCTAATACTGTCAAAACACACAAGGTTTACATGTAGACTCAAGTTGGTTATGTCTAAAATGAAAGTAAACATTTGAGAGAAAAACGTATATGTTCCTGTATATTAGATGCGTGCAGGTCTTAAAGGTACAGTAAGCCTATTAAACATGCATCCTACTGTCAAGCAGTGTTAATTTTGACAGCAAATTCGGATGCAGTCTTAGTCTTTTGAATAACACACCATTTAGTTTTAGTCGCATTTTAGTCATCTGAAATCTTTTAGTCTTAGTCTAGTTTTAGTCGACTAAATATCATAAGAGTTTTAGTCTTAGTCTAGTCTTAAGTCTTTTAGTCTTAGTCTAGTTTTTTTTAGTAGAACAAAGTCGACTTAGTTGACTTGACTAAATGTTTCCATCAGTCTGTTATGGAATGGTATTTATAAAATAAACATAAGGCCTGCTCTCCATGAAAAATATACATGCTCTCTGAAAAAGATATGCATTCTTCCTGAATGATGCAAAATCAAAAACATTAAGAAAAATAAAGTGCAATTCTCAAAATTTTTTTAAAAGTTTTCGTCCTAGACCTAACGTTAGCTCTGACATTTCTGTTCTGTCATTGTCCTTGGACCAGGTGCACGGCAAAACGTTAGCGTGTTGATAATGAAAAAAGTCAACTGAAATCACCCAAAGCTGTGTTACTAAGACTGTGCAACCACAACTAAATATAATGTAACAGGGAACTACACTAACTTTTCCCATTGGTGGCGCTTGCGCTACTAACTTTTTCAGTTAATGGCGCAAAACATGATTTGGTCGCACAAATTATTTATAGTAATTACTGGATAACAATGAACAATAATGAAACTGTATTGCATACAGATGTGCTTTTTATTTTACTTGCCATCTTTTAAACCACATGCCTTGTTCTATTTCTTACAGTACACACAGTGCATTGCTCCGTCTTGTAGCTGGGGTTAGAGTGGCCCCGGTGCAGGTTGTACAGTGGGCCCTGTTTAAAAGGGTTTAATTTGTATTGTATGTTCATTCTATTTATTTACTTGTGCTATTTACACAATGTTTACATTTTTTTGAAGTTTGTTTTTGTTCATTTAAAATAGCACTGCATAGTCTTCACTGTAAAATAAAATACACAATCAAACCAAAATGTATTCAGACACCTTCAACATTTCTTACATTATCACAGTTTATCTGCTGTAGTTTAGAAATTGGTAATAACTCAGGGTTAAACTGTGTCAGAACAACAAATTCATCTTGATAATGTCGGATGCAATGCTTAATTTGGTTCAGTCTGTGGTGTGAAAAGGTTGCATTAGCAATTAAAGAAAGAAACACTTAAGCAAAACATGGTCAGGTCCCTAATATATTTTTTAGTATTTTTTAGTCACTAGTAAAACAATATAATCAATTCTATCTGATTTTTGGATTGACTTTGGATAAATTCTTGTTAAAACTACAAACTACATTTTCATACATTAAAGACACTGACAGCAGAGCAAGTAAATAAGGCGCGGTCACTTTAAGAGACAAATGCATCCATTATAATACACATCCGATTTCTTTCTCAACTCTTTACTTTCACTTGAGACATAACCACAGACTTTTTCGAACACACTTTCCAAGACGGGTATTTCGACATATTTTGTATGTATTTGTTGTCGATACAAAAGCAAGAAGACTTTGAGACGTGTCTCTGCTTGCTCCCTGAACACCAGAACACCGCGGTGCTGAATTGAGCTCTTTCGCTTTTCTCTCTTTTTCTTCTGTTTATTTAAACTGCGATTTGTATTTGTTCGTTCAGGTGCAGGAGGACGTTCACGTCCTGAAGGAGAGCTCGGTTCAGTGTTGCTGTCCGTGAGACGCGGCTCTCTCTCGCACCGAACACAGCGCAAGTCACCAGCTGCTCAGTTCAGCTTTACCGCATCGCGGGGCTGAAGCCAACTTGATGTGTTGAATGCTCGAGCACGTTATAAAACGTATTCTTATAATACTCATTTCTGTTTTAATAAATGCTCATATTAAAACATAGCATTACACATAAGTAGGTACAAAAATAATCAGTGATACATTTACGACCCCATAAGAAATTGTGTCGCAATGGCATTTTAAAAGGTCGCAGTGTAGTTCCCTGTGTAAACAACTTAACTGTTATGAAAACATCCTCGAAACTGTGAATTTCTGCAAACTCATCTTTGTTCTCTTTTCTGTGTAACTGCTGCTGCGTTTGTCTAGCTGTTGCACTTGCATTTGCCGCAGCTTTTTAAAATGGCTCGGCTGCTTCTGCATAGATCAACCTACCCTCAAATATTCGCTCTGATTGGATCTCTTCTCCATTCGTCCCTCCCATATATTTTAGTCTCATTTTTATTCGTTGACTAAAGTGTCAGTTATATTTCGTCACGTTCTTCGTCATCATATCTGACTTTTTATTTAGTTTTTATTTAGTTTTCGTCCGTGAAAAAGGTTAGTTGACGAATATTTTTCGTCATAGTCTTTGTCAACAAAATTAACACTGCTGTCAAGGGATAGATCACCCCTAAAATTTTATTTCTGTCATTATTTACTCACTGTCATGTTGTACCAAACCTGTATTAATTTTATTATTGTGCTGAACACAAAAGAAGATATTTTGAAGAATGTGGGTAAGCGAACAGTTGCTGGTTCACATTGAATTTAATAGTAGCAAAAAATACTATTGAAGTTACTGTGGACCAGCAACTGTTTGGTTTTCCACATTCCTCATAATAGCTTTTATGTTCAGAAGAAGAAAAACTCATTCAGGCTTAAACCACTTTTGAGTTAGTAAATGGTTGTATAAATATAAAACACTATGACAGACAGTTGACATAATTTTTTTTTGGGTGAACTATTCCTTTAATGTTAATTAAACAACAAAACCCAAAGAGAAAAATCACTCACTGCTCTTTACTGAAGAAATCTAATACAGTTTAGGAATCAGTTTTTGGAATCCGTTTATATTGTGTTTTATTTTATCATTTGTTCATTCAATTTCTTGAATGCTCCTGCTAGATACACCTATTGTACCTGAAAATAAAGCACTGCTTGTTTTATTTGTATATTATGTGTAGTTGTAGTGAGTATCTTATTCTTTTATCTTTTTTATTAAAAAATAAGAACAAATATTCTTTTTTTTGTTACCTTGAAAGTCTTTGTCTTTATAATAGAGAAATAATTGTGGCTGTAATGCTCAGAAAACTTGCAAAATAGTAAAACCAACATGACAAAGAATTGTGATGAAATTTTTAATCGTGCGATAAATAAATAAAAAATGTGATGTGTTATCTTTTCCCATATCGCCCACCCCTACTTTGCCCCCAACAAACAATGCACAAAATCTGTGTATCCACACTTGTGATGTAGCGAGGGCAGGGAGGAACACCATTATTACTTTCACCATTATTTTTATTTTTTCTCTGTGCCCTTGGACATTGTTTCACTGAATGACAGAAAGCCGACGCCGGCTCCACCTCACGTGCTTTTATAGCTTCCTGGTTGCAACGTCACCCGCCTATGATGTCTTGCCCTTCCATTGGACTGAAAACACATGTATTTCAGAGTGTGGTCATGCTGGGGACATTCCCATAGTGTTTTTGATGCAGCTTGAGTTCCTGAGTGGAACTAGGATGACTAGTGAAACTAGGACTAAAATTTGGAAATTGGAAGAAAACAAGTTTATGAAAATATATTTATTCATTTATAAAATACATGTTTAATAATGTAAGTTTTAGAGTTTATGCATTGCATACATATGAAAATGTACATTTCCTAAATACACTATTTATGTATGAATATTTGCATTTTTATTTATTTTGTTTACTGTACCTGGTGTTACTATTTTAGTGTGGTGATTGTTTAATTCGTAGAGTAAGTCTTTTCTTAATGCAGTGGATGGGAGTTTCTTCTCATCACCTGTCCCATCAAGCAATCACTATTCACTTCATCTCCTCTGTCTGTTTCTCTCTCTCTGTCTTTCACTCTCTCCAGTCTCACTCTTACTAGACAGATGTAATAACCCCAAAACCACCACCTTATCAGGCCATCCGTCCACTGCAGCCTCTCTGATATTATTATGCCTGGACATTGTGTGAAACAAAGAATATACGTCATCCTTATTTTCGCACTGATAGGCCCTGACGTGCACTTACTGGTCTGGACTGGATTTCTTTGGCATATAGTGGCTGAAGGAATTCCGAATCACCCTCCAGTTTCAGGCCTCTTTCTGTGATACGCAGGTGACCCATGCCGTCCTGCAGAAAGAAATAAAATAATAATAATAATTAAAGTTTAAAAGCACTTACGCAAGATAAAGTCTGATATATAAAAATAGTGAGAATATTTCAAAACAAAACAAGAATAACTTTATAATAATTTAAATTTACCCAAAGGCTCTTACTGCATGTTATGGTTATTGAACAGTCATTATGAAATCAATTAAAACTACACAATTTCCTTGTTGTATCACGGGGCTTTTTAGATCCAGTCTGTATCCAGATCAGAGGGTCACTGCAGTCACCCGGATCCAGTACGTATCCAGACCAGATGGTGGATCAGCTCCTAGAAAGGACCTCTACTGCTCTGAAAGACAGCGGAGACCAGGACAACTAGAGCCCCAGATACAGATCTGTAAAGACCTTGTCTCAGAGGACCATCAGGATGATTCTTCTGCACAATCTGACTTTGCTGCAGCCTGGAATTGAACTATTGGTTTCATCTGGTCAGAGGAGAACTGCCCCCCCAACTGAGCCTGGTTTCTCTCAAGGTTTTTTTCTCCATTCCGTCACCGATGGAGTTTTGGTTCCTTGCCGCTGTTGCCTCTGGCTTGCTTAGTTGGGGTCACTTCATCTACAGCGATATCGCTGATTTGATTGCAAATAAATGCACAGACACTATTTAACTGAACAGAGATGACATCACTGAATTCAATGATGAACTGCCTTTAACTATCATTTTGCATTATTGAGACACTGTTATCCTGATGAATGTTGTTCAGTTGCTTTGACGCAATGTATTTTGTTTAAAGCGCTATATAATTAAAGGTGACTTGACTTGACTTGACTTTCATTGCTATCTACGGGCTAATGAAACTTTTTGAACAAAAAATCTTGACGTTAGCCATTGGTCCACTGTATAAGCATACATACAGTATCTATGTGTACAAGGCTGCATGGTCATGAGACTTTATTCACATTGCAATTTATTCAGACTCGCACCATAAAAAAAAATAAAATAATAATAATAATAATAAGTTGCTGGAAATCAAGAATAATAATAAAACTGCAACATGAAAAACTAGAAATCACATGAAAAATGATTTTATTAAATTAATATTAAATTAAATTATTAATTTGGAATGTTTAGATTACATCTAAGGATGTGTGAATTGTACCATGAAAATAAAACGACTGAAAAAGGTGGCTTATTGTTGAGTGTTATAGGCTAGGCCTAGTTAACACATTTTATTCCCAAATACAGAGACCATGACATGCTGAAATGTATCACTTTTTATCATTCTTTTTTATCAATTTAAACATGTTTACATAATAATAAATCGATTTTAAATAAATAAATAAATAAATATGGTTTTGTATACAGAGTTTGGCCATGCAGAAGATTGGGGGAATCCATCATATATATATATATATATATATATATATATATATATTTTTTTTTTTTTTTTTAATTTGATAAAAAATTAATGCCTTTATAGCAGATGTGCAAGAGCTGATAAGCAGAGCGGGCTGAGTGGATTGAGTCAAGAGGCATTATTTGTCATTTGTATAGTTAACACTTGGGAAAACGGCATTGGAATGCCTGTGACTAGACATGTGCCGGTATTTGGTACTCGCCACAACTTTTTCTGTGTTTGAGCTAATGTAATGATTTTTGGAGACAAATCTTATTTTGACCCATATTTTGGGAAAATGCTTTGAATTTTTTCAAAAACTCAACAGTACACTCTGGGCAAATTCAATACCCTTTCGTTATGTTCGTGGAATCTAAAGGGTTAATGGTCCCACCAAGTGATCAACTGTAAAAATAACAAATGTTACCTCTTCCCAACAGGGAAAACTACCAACAATCAAGAATTTCTCACACACACAAACACTATAATTTGCTGTTATACTCCATATAACTCCATATACAAGCCAGAAAATAAGCCTTTTTTTGCACAGGCCTATGTAAAGGGTTAATGGTCCCACATAGTGATCAACTGTAAAAATAACAAATTTCACCTCTTCCCAAAAGGGAAAACCACAAACAATCAAGAATGCATGATTATATGGTGTCATGGCTTTGCAATCAAAAAATGTCGTTATAATGGAAGTCAATGTTGCAAAAACAGCCACCAACAACAAATTAGGGAGAAAAAAATTAAATCTAAAGCTGCACAAAAACTAAAAATGCATCAAAGCCATTGTTGCTACTAATCTTTGACATGCCCAAGACTGTTAAAAAATTCCTGCCACAATTACTTTTATATTGAAAATTAGTCATTTTGTGTTTTTTCCCCCCAAATCAGTGACATAATTTATGAACTTGGCAATTAAAGAGTTAAAATCTTGGATTTTTTTAAAAAAACATTTGGAAGTTGAAGAGATTTGGAAGATTTGGAAGTTGATTAACAGATTTATGCAAAAAATTTAGATAATATGAATCTGACACATTTTTACAGCAGTTTAATTGAGTGGATGTTTTCATCCCGAACATAACAAAAGGGTAGTGAATTTGAACAATGCACAAGGGTTCAGAATACTTTTCCCATCAACTGCTCAAAATGCACAACACCGTTGTATGTTGCATGAAAGGCATGTGTGCTGTGTTGTAAACAAGTACATAAAATAGTATTCGTGTACTCCTATAATGTATAACAAGTAGTTCCTTGCTTTATTTTAGGAAAATATTTTATGATTACTATATACACCATTAAAATAAAAAGTGAAAGTGAGAGAAGCACATGGGGGAACACCTGAGAGACTCGCTGAATGAAAGCATATTCACTGTCTGATAGCAGATGTGTCACGGTGCAGGGTGCCGTCTCAGCTTCCCCTGAGGTCTACGTTGTCCTGTCTCTTCGGTAGCTCGTGTTCTGGGCAATCGGCGCTGTTTGTGGCAGGGTTGTGCAGATCACAAGCTGATTCTTCCCCACATGTCACTCATTCCCCCACTCCCTTATATGGCTCTGCTTTTCTGTCTGTCGTCGTCAGTAGATTGTTTTGTCTTTGCCCGTGTTTTGTGTAGTGTCCAAGTTTCATTCTCACCTTCTGTTTTCCTGTCTAAGGATCCATAATTCGGATATCTGGCAGCACTAAATGGATTCAGCAGAGGAAACGGAGCTGCGCCGAGCTCTTCTGCAGCAGGGCTCTCTTCTGGGTCGACAGCAGGAGGAAATCGTTGCGCCTACTCTGAAATCTCAATCCAACTCAACCAGCTAGCAGAATGGCTTGACCAGCTGCAGGCCAGCCCTTCGGCTGCCTCGTCTGTCCCAACTGCCCCGTCTGTCCCACCTGCTAATCGCCATGCGGAACCGCGACTTAATCCACCCGCTCCATACTTGGGTGAGCCCAACTCATGTCGGTCATTTCTGTCCCAGTGCTCTCACTGACTTTCACTCTCCAGCCTTCCTGTTTCCCCACGGAACTCCAGGGTGGCATTCGTCATCACTATCCTAGTAGGTCAAGTGAGAGAGTGGGGAATGGCTATGTGGGACAGCAAGCAAGCCTGTTGTGCGTTGTTTGAGTCATTCTCGGGGGAGCTGCACAAGATGTTTGACAGCTCGGCATGCGATATTGAAGCAGCACGAGCATTGTCGCTGCTTCAGCAGGGAGAACAGTCGGTGTCTGGTTACTCCATTCAGTTCCGCACGCTCGCCGCGTCCTGCGGCTGGAATGAGAAGGCTCTCTGGGATCACTTCCTCCACAGCCTGGCTGAGCATGGGAAGGACGAGATCTATTCACTAGAGCTGCCCCTTGGATGGGCTTATCGACCTCAGCATTTAGGTCGACGACCGGATTACTCTCCGTTCTCTGCACCGAAGAGAAAGGATTCCCCATGAACACGTCACCGGGGTCCTGTATGAAGCAGAATGTGACACGATATCTCAACGCCGCATCCTCCCAGAGGAGGAGCCTATGCAGATTGGGAGAGCACAGCTGACAATAGGAGAGCTACGCCAGCGCTTGGATAATCAGCTGTGTCTGTACTGTGATGAGGTGGGTCACGTGGTAGCAGCGTGCCCTGTGGCAGGGCGACACTTTTCACATTATGGAGAGCGCATGGTGAGCGTCACTACAACTCGACTGCTACCTGGTGGCCGTTCAGAGTTTCAAGCTTTCAGTACAGTTTGGGGGAGCTGTTTTCCAGGTTTCGGCATTGATTGACTCTGGAGCGGAGGGCGACTTCATGGATTCCAGATTGGCAACTCGTCTGGGGATTTCGGCCGTGGCACTGGTCAAACCTATTTCTGCCATGACCCTATGTGGCACCCATTTCACTAATATCACTCACACCACCCAGTTTGTCACATTAACTTTGTCTGATAATCATGCTGAGGAGATTAGATTTCACCTCATTCACTCGCCCACTGCTCCAGTGGTGTTGGGTCACACCTGGTTGGTTAAACATAACCCTCATATTGATTGGGCCTGTGGTACTATTTTGGCTTGGATCCCTCTCTGTTTAGCTCAGTGTTTGGGTGCTGCTTTTCCCCCTGTCTTGTCTCATTCTATGTTGCAGGAAGAGCTGGTTAACCTGGTGGATGTACCGGAGGCTTACCATGATTTGAAAGCGGTTTTCAGTAGGTCCCGAGATTCATTTCCTTCTCCACACCGCCTGTACGACTGTGTGATTGACCTTCTGCCTGGCACTTCTCCACATAAGGAATGCCTTTACTCTCTGTCGGGTCTGGAGTGGGAGACCATGGAGAGGTATGTACATGATTCTCTGGTAGCAGGCATTATCCGTCCCCCATCCTCTCCAGCCGGGGCGGGGATCTTCATCATGGAGAAGGATGGATCATTGCGTCCCCTCACGGTGCAGGGTGCCGTCTCAGCTTCCTCTGCAGTCTGTGTTGTCCTGTCTGTTCGGTAGCACTGATCGTGGCAGGGTTGTGCAGATCACGAGCTGATTCTTCCCCACCTGTCGCTCGTTCCCCCACTCCCTTATATTTCTCTTCTTTCCTGGCTGTAGTCGTGAGTAGATTGTTTTGTCTTTGCCCATGCTTTGTGTGGTGTCCAAGTTTCATTCTCAACTTCTGTTTTCCTGTCTAAGGATCCGTAGTTAGGATATCCGGCAACGCGAGTGGTCCGCAGTGTGCCGCCAGCTCGGAGATCTCTGTGTGCGCCAGAGCATTTTATTATTGTTTATGTTATTTTGTGTTTTGTGGCGAGAATAAAGATTATCCTTTTCCTTACTCTACATCTGAATCCTCTGTCTAGATCGCACCCTGACATCCCTAAAATGCAGCCCTTACCCTGTAAACCCCATAAATAAAACAGCTGCTACTTTCTAAACTTTTTAAATACTTTTCTAACTATTTAAATAATTTTAAATAGCCATTCTGATTTGTGTATTTGCTAATTAAGTAGCTAAATACTTAAATATTTAGACTTAAAAGGTTATATATTTTCAAACATCATTTCTTCTTCTTATTTTTTAATCAGGGGCCCGTTCTTCTTATGTCGCTTATTACATCCGAGATCAAATGACACATCCAAGATGATATCATCGTGCTAATCATGATCCGGCTAATTGGGTTCTTCGAACACACCTGTTGTGTATGATTAGTATCGCTGGATTGATTTATCTGAGATAATTGCGCGTTCAATTATGTTGGCTTAAAAGGGGATATGTATCGATACTCGAAACCATGATCAGCAGTGCAGCGATTGGCTGGTGGCAAGACGGCAATGTAATGACGTCATATAATTTCAAATGACACCCGAATAAAAACTTGACAAATTTCTGGACTTTTATAAGGAAACAGCCAAGCAAACAAAACTACATAAATGTTATAATACATATATGAAACATATAATATATACATGTTTTTATTTTATTCAAATTTTTTTCATGATTCCCAATTATTTATATCCGCAATTTATAATAGTTGTGCAGTTTTTACATTTTTATTTCAATGTAGAAATTATCTATTCATTTCATTTTATATTTGGACAGATTTGTTACGTGACAGCATTAATGAAAGTTTCTTAAGGGTCAATATCATGTTAAGAGTTAGCATAAGCACAAGAGCGAGTCAGAGAGCACACACTTTTGTTGCATGATCTTGATTGCTGTTTGTTCCATTAGCGCATGCATTTAGATTAAAACCAAATAATAAATATATAAAAAAACATTATAGGGGCATTCACTAGTATAATATATTTTTTATATTCGTATGCGAAGGTCTACGGTAAGCGTGTGTGGCGAAAATTACATCACTAAAAATAGTACTGGTGTAACCCTATAATTTATAACGAGTGGTTCCCTGCTTTATTTTAGGAAAATATTTTATGATTACAGTATGAAACATTAAAATGAACAGTGAAAGTAACAAAAGCTTATACAACACATTTTAACAGGTATAATTAAGTGTGGAAATAATTGAAGGATATATCTGTTTGCTAACTGAAGCCAACTAACATGATTCTTCTTATTATTTTTTATTATTATTTTGTCTCAAAATTTAAAATCATAAGAAATAGTATACTGATACTGTTTTTGAAACTGTTTTTTTTAGAGATTATGTTTGTGTGTTCATTAGGGATATGCAGGTATCAAATTTACCTGTTGCGGTTAATTGATAATGCTTTTATCAGGGTATACAGTATTATCGCGGTATTGAAATTTTGATTTAAAAAAAGTGGTCATAATACAGTATAACAGGTTAAATAACTTTTTTTTCTTATAACAAAAATAACTAAACATTTAAAACAAAGCAATACAGAAAAATATCTAAAAGTAAAAAAAAAATTACACATTAAAGTGCAAAAAAACTATAAAAACCAATAGGTATCACTTTACAGTAAGACCTTATTAGTTAACCTTAGTTAATGAATTAACATTCAAGGCAAGGAAAGGCAAGTTTATTTATAGCACATTTTGTACACAATGGTAATTCAAAAATAAAAAAATAAAAAAAAAGTCATGAAGAAAAAAATAAAATAAATAAAAAGCAATTTAAGAACATGAAAATGATTTAAAAATTGACTTAAAATGAGTCAATTTAAAAATAGAAAATGATTTTACATAAAATAGAGTCCAATACATAAAATATAGTGTAATCAGCAGTGTTGGGAAAGTTACTTTGGAAATTTAATAGGTTACAGATTACAAGTTACCCTGTTTAAAATGTAATAGTAGTGTAATTTTTTCAATTACTTTATTAAAGTAATGTAACTAATTACTTTTGAATACTTTTTGATTACTTTTCTAAATTTGTGAAAATTAAAGAATAATAAATAAAAGTATATACATCAACTCAAATACAGTTATCTAATAAGCATGTGTCATTTTCTGTGTAATAAACTCCTGAAACATTGGTGCTTTTTTTAAACTGCTGTCTCTTTGTATGATATGATGATAGTTTTCTCTCAAAATAAGTAAAATGCACATGAAGTGACAGAGCAGTTCTAGAAATTATGTTTATGTTCTTGTGTACTCCTATATTGAGGCAGCAGAGGTTGAAAACACTGCAAGCTTCAGTAGGCCTATGTGTAGTAAATGAAACCATGTCTTCGCCATTAATTTACAGGAGGGGCGGACTGGGAAAAAAATTCAGACTGGAAAATTCAAACTCATACAAACAAATTCATGGAAAAAAAATATTTTTTTGCATGGACCTGACATAAAAAAAGCTTTAAATCTTTAATTTGGGGATATGCTTAATAATTAAAAGTTCTCTCCTGAACTGCACCTTCACTTTCATTTTTGTCTTCAGTATCTTTATTTTGCCCTGTTATCCATCTCTCTCATGACTTTAATATTCAAGATAGAACAAAACTATACTTTACAATACAATACTCTACAATACTACAATATCTTTATAAAAAAATCCAAATACTGTACACGAGTCATGTTTTTCCCTTACAAAAATTGTCCATGCTTTTTTTTTGCCTATATACAATAACCTTGTTTTGTGGATTTGTAATAAATACATGGATTTGTATTTATTTTTAAATAAATAAATTTGTAAAAAATTTTCAATTTTTGGTTACCACAGTTAAACAATAGTAACCATTTTCTCTGGATTTATAGTAATATATTAAAACGTTAATTTTCGCAAGGGTTGTGTTGTTGTCTGTCATAGCTCCCCCTAAACCTATTAAAAAAATCGAATTGTTTTTCAGCTAAATTACAACTGTAACATTACAACAGATAATAATGATGTCCTTTATATAGTATTTTGAGTGATGACTGATGAGCAACGTGCTGCTGTTTGATTAAATAAATAAAAAAACAAAGAAAAAAAAAGCATCTTTACAGATGAAACTGACCTGAAACCCTGAAAAGTAGTTCTGCTTCTCTGCTCCAGCTGTGCGCTTCCACAGTTCACTCTATTCTCTCTCTCTCTCTCTCACATTGAGTCTGATCCAAACCATTTGGCAGAGGCGCGGAGAGCGCGCAAGTCATGATTTATTAGAGATTTAATTATCAAATGGCGGACTCGCAAATGATTGCTTTAGTACATTCAGCAGGCAATTATACAAAAATGATATTAAAATAGCGGGCCAGATCGGCTGCCAGGCCACCGGGAATTGTCCCGGTTCTCCCGGTGTCCAGTCCGCGCCCGATTTCCACAGACACGCAGAATGTGCAAATCATATATTGCACTTTTGGGGCTTAATATTCACAGACACTTGTCCATGTCACGTTTTGATTCAAGTGTACTGACCTACTTTTGATTTAGTCATCTAAAATGTGGCATATTCCGTACGCGTTAGGCATTCCGTTTTTATGACTGGATTCCCATAGACAGTAAAAGAAATGGACACAGCGACCCCACTGGAACTCAATTGAGACAAATGAAGCCCAGTTTTAGCGTTTTTTAGCACTTCCGTTTCTGACACGCAGACTCAAACGAAGCTTGACGACGTCAGCAACCTGACAGATGTAAATCTTCTAGTAGCTGTGCGTGCAAACTGCCATCATTAATCTTGCAGAGACGGCGAGCTTGAGCGGGGAGTTCTTTGTCGTGAGTGAGCAGGAGTAAGTATTCTGTTTAATTATTTTGTATAGTATTTTAAAATGTAACGCCAGTACGCCATATTAAGTTAATTGCCTGCGAGCTTCTCCACCTGTCTGTACGGTAATGCGACAGAGAGACGAGTGGTTATGACGCAATCGTTAGCCTATTTTTTACAAAAACTGTTTATACGGGGCCATAATGTAACATAGAAGGTAATGGAGCCCTTTATACATTGTCATGTATCTTTAGAAATAAATAATGGACAAACAGAGTCTTTAAACGCCTCAGATGTAAAGTTATTCGCTGTCAAAGTGACGCCAAAATGAATGGGAGTCAATGGGAATGCTAACGCAAGTGAAGTTCTGCTAAAAGATGGCACCCCACACCCGACTTCAACTTCCGGTCGAGTTCCTTGCCCCTTGTGGATTCCACGAACTAGACTGTGTTTCCGCATCCCGGAAATTATTAGGGCGGTATGTCTCAGAATTAATTACAGACATTAATTATGTCTCAGTTAAATCTGTATGTGGATGTGTGTAAATATTCAAATGTAATCCCCTTTGTAATCATTAAAAATTTCATAAGTAACTGTAATTTAATTACTAATTGTTTTTAATTAATTTAAAGTTAGACTATTTAATTACATTAACCTTGTAATTAAATTACGTAACGCCGTTACATGTAACTAGTTACTCCCCAACACTGGTAATCAGTTCGGACATCACATAGTGCTCATTCGATAAATGCACAGCTAAACAATGAGCAATAGCTACATTTACTATAGATGTTATTAATCTTTGTTAAAAAAATACAAGTCTTAGTTCATTTTAGCTCAATAAATAACACAGCTGCAACTTTCAATTTTAACATTGTGTTATTAAATATTGGAATATCTAAGATTACTGAACGTTAAGAATAATTTTTTCATTGACAGTTTATGTTAACTAAGGGCTACATTTAGCGCCATCTGCTGTCAGAGAGTGAATGTGCTTTCATACAGCGTGTCTCTCACGTGTTCCTCCATAGCTGTGTCCAAATTCAGGGTCTGCATCCTCCTTAGGATCCTTCCTACCCGGTTGAAGGAGGATAGGTCCTCCGACGACCGCAAAAACCGGAAGTCGGTGTTTGTGAATTTGGACAGCCTACCCTTCTTTCAGTTCCCTCCCTTACCCGTTGCTCATATCCTGGCGCCTAGCAACCGTGACAGCGCAAAGGAAGACACGGGTGAAGAGCTCATCGTTCTCTCCCCGGAGCTTTATAAACACTTCTGTCTGCTCTTTCGTCCTTAGAAGCGTTAAAAACAGCTTCAATCACTAACAAATAAGCTGTGTGTAAGGGGATATTCACACAGGCAGTAATGAAGAAGCTAGTTTACGAAAGTAAACTTGTTTTTTTTTTTTTACATATACACGTACAAATGTAAAAAAAAAAAAAAAATCCTTAACGCTAAAACAAAATGCCTTACTAGAAAACCACTGAAAATATATATTTTTGAAAAGCCAGTTTTTAAAAAACATCGAAAATAATACTCCTCCCCCACTCCGCTACCACTCGCTTCGTCCTGCCGAAAAGAATTATGGGATAGGTAGGACGCGAAAGGATCCACCACACCCATCCTTCCAATTCGGGGAAAAGGAGGACGCATTTGTGGGCCGCATTTGAAGGATCCTACGAATTTGGACAGCCTTCGTCGCGGCGCTGTGACGTAACATCCTTCAAATGAGTCCTCCGAAGGATGTAGACCCTGAATTTTGGACATTCTCGCCTTGGGCTCTGGACACAAGTCTAGTGTTCACGTAAATTTAAACACTGCGAGCTTTAGTAGGCCTATGTGTAGTAATCAAAATACATGTCTGTGCCATTCATTTCCAGGAGGGGCCGACTGAGAGAAAATGTCTGACCGGGAAATCTCACACTCATACAAACAACTTCTGAAACATAGACAACCTTATTTTTGTATGGACCTCACATAAAGAAAAGAAAAAAAAAGGGTTTATATCCTTAGGTTGGGGACATGCAAAATAATCAAAAGTTCTCTCCTGAACTGCACCTTCACTTCCATTTATCTTTTCATTCTCTTTATTTTGCCCTGATATCCATCTCTCTCATGACTTTAATACTCAAGATTTAATAAAACTATACTTTCTAAATTGCCTACATGTCAAAATGAGTAGGATCACCACAATATACAATATATTTATAGAAAAATCCTAATACTGAGCATGAGTCATGTTTTTCCCTTACAAAAAAATGAACCATGCTATATATATATATATATATATATATATATATATATATATATATATATATATATAATTTGTGTTTACCTTGGTTTAACAATAGTAACCATTGCCTTTGCATTCATAGCAAAATCATGTTAATTTTCATAAGGGTTGTGTTGTTGTCTAACCTAGCTCCCCTTAAACCTCTGATAAAACATTATAATTTTTCTGCTAAATTACTATAGTTACAATAGATAATAATGATATCATTTATACATTATGTTGAGTGATGACTGATGAACAATGGGCTACTGCTGCTTGACTAAGTAAACAAGCTGCACTTGAAACCCTGAACAGTAGTTTTGCTTCTCTGCTCCACCATTGAGCTTCCACAGTCCACTCCTTTCTCTCTCTTGCATTGATTACTCTGAGTCTGATCCAAACCATTTGGCAGAGGCGCGAAGAGTGCACAAGCTGAAGTGTCACTAGTCACGACTAACTGATTCATGATTTATTAGAGATTTAATTATCGAATTGTGGATTCGGAAATAATCACTTTAGTACATTCGTCAGGCAATTGCACAATAGCAATATTAATATAGCTGGCCAAATCACTGCCAGGTCACCGGGAATTGTCCCGGTTCTCCCAATGGCCAGTCAGAGCCTGATTTCCACAGACACCCAGAACATTCAGGATTCTTATATTGTCTTTTTGCGGCTTAATATTCAGACACTTGTCCATATCGCGTTTTGATTCAAGTGTACTGACCTATTTTGATTTATTCATCCAAAATATGGCATATTACATCCGCGTTAGGCTAAATTCCTTTTTTTTATAACTGGATTCTACGAACCAGACTGTGTTTTATATCGGTATGCCTCAGAATAGTAGGTGCAATTTGGGAAATAAATAAATCTGTATGTGGATGTGTGTAAAGATTCAAATGTAATCCCCTTTGTAATCGTTAACATTTTCATAAGTAACTAATTTAATTACTATTTTTTTCTTAGTAACTGTAACTGATTACAATTACATTTATTTTGTAATTGAATTACGTAAAGCTGTTACATGTAACTAGTTACTCCCCAACACTGATTATTAAATACAGATGTGTGTATTCTACAGTTTGCTAGTTTGTGTAACACCACCTATTTTTTCTTTTTTTTGATAGAGCATGTCAGTTTTACACTAAGCAACCAGTATGTCTAAATTCAGTTGAGCTAGGGGTGGTTAGGGTTTGGGGGTAATCCTGTATAGCTTGTGTGGGTTGAAATAAAGGTGTGAATCTCTTGTTCTTTCATATAAAAAAGTGACTGATGAGCATTTCAAACTTGCACAGCAGGCTTAGACAAAATGTCTGTTTTGGGACAAATGCCTCATTTTGAAAAAAATAAAAATAAACACACACACACACACACACACACACACACACACACATATATATATATATATATATATATATATATATATATATGTGTGTGGTTGTAATATTGTTTTGTATTTTCTCAATAGACATGTGGCACTTCAGAGAGAGAGACAAAAAAACTGGCCAAAATAAATGCACGTTTCCCAAAGAGATAAAAACTTTTGTACTTAATGTGTGCTGCTTTGACTATTTTGTTTTAATTGTATGCAGCATGCTGCAGTCATTTTGGCAATGCAAATGTAAAAATATATTGTAGTAATAAGAAACTCTCCCAATACTTTGAGTATGCCTAATGATTTTTAGTTTTAGTTAAACATAGATGGCGCCAAGCATGACAGCCATGTTGCAAACTCTGAGTAAACTCTGCCATTTTTCATATGTTTTACTTGCTATTTTGTTGTTCTACACGTTGGATGCTGTTAGTACAACTGTCTATGATAGAAACACGCTTTTAAACAATGGTTCCTACGTCATGCAACACAAACCGAACTTTGAGTTCTTGAACACTGTTGCTTTGTTTATAGACATCAGAGCACTTTGTCTGGGCCCCACAGTTGCGACCGAGAAAACATCATCGGAAAAGAGGGAACAGAGTCAGCGTCCTTTTCAGACTCAGATGTCGTCCCCGCTGACCTCCTCTCCCAATCATTTTCCTTAGTCACTGGACAACAAACTCTCATAGCAACGAGAAACAAGGGACTGCTGCATTATTTGCCTCACAGAAACCTGGACGTCTGCAGAGGTTCCAGACTCAGCCATTGAGCTTATGGGGTTCTCTGTGCACCACTCAGACAAAACAAAAGAGCTCACAGGGAAAAAAAACAGGTGAGGGAATTTGCTTCTTTATCAACAACTCATGGTGTGATGACAGTGTAAAGAAATACTCTTTGAAAGAAGCAGTTAAATCAGCGGAAGTTAAAAGCAGATCGTAAGTGTATTTATTTATTGTCTCAGTGTTTAGCAGAGTTGTCGTTGCTAGGAAATGTTTGCCTGTTTACTGTGTTGAGACGTGCTGCTTTTGGTCTTGTACTTTATCACATACCTTGTCAGTGTTGTGCACTTGCTTAGACCTTTGTTGTGATAAATAGTAGAGTGTGTTCAAGCGCAAACCAAACAAAAGACACTGTAGAAATATTCTTCGAGAGAAGCAGTTAAATCAGCAGAAGTTAAAAGCAAATCATAAGTGTATTTATTTATTTTCTCATTAGTGATTAGTGCAGATGTCATTCAGGGTTTTTCCTGGGTCAAAATTGGTCTTCGGTGGTGGCTGACCCACATGGTCATCCACACACAGCAAATCACATGACCCCAATATTGACAATAAATGTTACATTTAAAATAAATACAAAGAAACAGTTTGTGATTTTATTTCTTATCCTATTTATTAATGAAAAAATGATCACTGTCATCCTTTCTTGCCCTCTTTGCAAAAAAAGCTGTGATTTTTCCATGACTGGCTTACATAGTTTAGAAAGATAAAATCCTTTTTTGATAGACCTGATAATTATTTTAGTATAATCATATCAATTAAAAAGTAGCATTAAAAATGTAGCATTAAAAGGTGTAATAGTGTCATTTTTTACCATATAAAATTTAAGAAAATTAGCAGCTAGCTAGCAACCGCTTGCTTTGTGGTTTGATCTAGTTTCATCTCACTCCAGTTTAACTATTGTCATAGGCCAAATTTTACTAAACACTCTTGCTAAATGGGGTAAGCACACTTACTTTCTCATTTCAGATGTGTAAGTTCTTCTAAGAAGTAAGGGTGTAACGGTACGCAAAAATCACGGTTCGGTACGTACCTCAGTTTTAAAGTCACGGTTCGGTTCATTTTCGGTACAGTAAAGGAAAGAAATGCAAAAATTAAACTGCAGGTTGTTTATTACTATAAACTTTTTTTAACAATTTGTTTACACTTTTTTTTTAAATACTTTTTAATAATATATATATATATATATATATATATATATATATATAAAATAAAAAAAGAATAAGAAATAAAATACTGCTGCAAAGTTCTCCACTAAATAAAATACTCTCAGTCTCAAACCAATATCATATACTAAAATATAAATAACTATGATTACAGTGCAGCATTACCAATCCCAGCTTATAGGCCTGCTCATATTGAAATATATATTTCTTTCCCAAAGTGTAAAATGCAGCATCAACAGTTTCAGTTTTTAGACCTGCTCAGATTTCATTATTGCGTTGGACCGATCGGAATTAAGAGCAAAGGTCTGTTTAAATGCCAACGGGAGCTACGTTTGAATTACAATCATTATTTCCTATTTGTAGTGATGTTCACACTCGCGTGATGCCTTTTGAAAACATTAGGCCAGTGACACACTGGCATATTGCACCTGTCAACAGTATTGACAGCAAAATAGACTATATTTGACAGGTGCAATATTTGAAAATCTATAATTATTATTATTTTTTTTAATTACATTTATATCTGAATATATGTCAACCTATAGACTTTCAAACATCAAAGTGTCATGAATTAATATGTATTTGTGTACAAAATGACAAACATATTTTCCTATTCTATTTTGCCTAGAAATGCTTTCTAACATGCTTTCGTGTCGCGTGAAAAATAGGCGTCTAGCATGCAAACATTTTCCGCGCGTCTCACGCAGGCAGTCTGCAAGCTCTAACCTGTTAACATGGGAGCCGACTTAAAAACGGACACGCCACGCGGCTGAGACGCTTGCGCCATGCATCCAGTGTGTCGCCGGCCTTCAGCTGCAGGGCGGGATTTGCGCTGAACGCGGAGACTTCCGCCACTTAATTGTCACGTTCGGTGATACAGGAAACACAGGAGAGATCCAAGTGCAGGTAAGAGGTTTATTGAGCGGCAATCCAAAAGGGTAAACAGTCCAGGCAGGGTCAAAACCAGAATATCCAATAGACATAAAAAACAAAACAAGAACACACGGCAAGAGCAGACTATGGAAAGTATCACACATAAGACAAGGACTCCATGACACAGACTCAGACAGACCGGTATAAATACACAGAAGGATGATGAGGGAACTGGAGACAGGTGGGGAACAATCAATTAACTCAAACAAGGAGGAAGGTGACCAAATAAGGGAACAGGAAGTGATAAGGTGACAAGACACCATGGGAAAGGAGGACACCTAGTGGAAACCCAGGGAACACAACCAAGACACTGTGACATTAATATGTTCGTTTGGAAACACGAAAATGAACCTATGTTCTGCATACAAAATATTGCATTCGGTCATTCGGTACACACGTGCACTGTACCGAAAGCCCTGTACTGAAACGGTCACCCCTACTAAAAAGTAATGATTTGTTATACACTCATTCAGACACTGACGGGCAGACCAATTGCTTTAACCCCGTGGTCACCAACCATTTCGAGCCTAAGATCACATCCAAAGTCCAAATGTAAACCAAGATCTACCACTTGCAAAAAAAAATTAAAAAATGGCCACTATGTAAGTTCTACTCTGACATTCTTGTTGCCTGTTAGTCAATAGCAAATTATTTAATATGCTACTATACAAATATTAGATAACTATACAAACTGCCAACTATAATTAAAAATTTTCAACAGTAATATAACATTAAGTATTTCCACAGGCTTATTACTTGTATCTAAAAAAAATAATCAGTCAATTACAGGCCTAAGCCAATAATGTACTGTTTCACTTTCCCTTTTAAAACATATTTCAAACACTTCAAAATGGCAATACTCAGGTTACTGCAACTAGCATACAAAATATTATGACAACAGTCATCCTTCAATTCTTCAAAAATATGTTCACACAAATTACAGACCTACATTCATTTTTAGCTACAGATATTGAATAAAGGGATCAAATGTAAAACAGCATCTTATATTTGACTGTATAAATTAAAGATTGTTCCTTATTAAAGTTACAAAAGCTTTTTAATCAGGAGCAGTGAGTGATTTCTTTGTTGTTGCTGTTCGATTAATATAAAGACTGTCACTTTAAGAGAATGCACTGATCCAGTGGCCTACGTTCAGCTGGCTATGTCTGCTGTAGGATACTTACCAAAACAGGCATTTTGACATGATTTTTGTGTGAATTTGTCCATTTAAACACAATACTTCAGAGAGAGCTTATATTTGCGTGCATGCCAAGGCAGCGTTTATGTGCTTCAGATGAGCTCACGCACAAATCTTCTCACTGTGAGTGCGAGATCGTGTCCTCTGGCTCTTAAATGTTTAAACTGACAAAGCTTAAACGAGTTTAGTTTAAACACAGATATCAGCACCCAGTTGAGGATGGAATAAATTACTGCTCACATACAGCATTTGCATTGAACAAGAGTGAATGATTTGTCCAGGGTTTTTTTTTTCTCTCATGTTTTTGTAATGTCTGGGAAACCAGAATTCGCAAGCATCAACAGAAACATTTATTAGCTGAACCCTGTTTTTTACGTGCCATTTATAGCAAGCCATATTACAGATGATATTAAAGATGCTTTGTCAGATTTAAGTTGAAGCGCGTGCCGAACCGTGTGTTGTTGAACCGAATTTTTTTTTTTTTTTGTGAACCGTGCCACCCCTATTACCTCAATAATCAATCGGTTACAGACAGGCCTAAAACAATCATGCCAAAGCAGACGGATATTAGTACATATCATCACATCTGCACCTGCACCTAAATCATTTGTATGGTCTGGTTTTCAGTCTAAAACAGTTGCGTCAAGTATAAATGTCTCGTCTGTTTTGGGAGGTGCGTGCCCCTCTCCCTCCCCTAGACACAATTTACTACACACAATAGGCTCACACATGGTGCATTTTAAATTAATAAATAATAATGAATAAAAAAATGATATAATTTTTTTCTCGGATTCTGAAAAATCTTCGCGAACGACTTAAAATGCTTCCAAGATCGACTTGTCGACCACGATCGACGGGTTGGTGACTCCAGCTTTAACCATTCATTATAATGAATCAGCTCAAAGGAGTCATTAGGTCCTGACAGCGGACATGTTGTGTGGAAATCCTGACTGGGGTAAAACCAGTACTAATTACCAGGGCCCTAAAGGAAGAGAGGGCATTTTTCTGAATGCACCACGTGAAACATGTATTCAGTCTTCCGACCATTAGGATCAGTTGATTTTGATGCGAGGGAGAGAGCAAAGACAGAACTGAAGATAGAGAGTGCCCGCGCGGGGGAGGGGCGCTGTGCTCGTTCTCTCCGTTACTCCTTCAGTAGCCTGCTTCACTCACAAAACCCAATTACAGATCAAACGGCGGAACAAATAATCGTTTTGGCGGCCGCCAAAAACTTTTCAATGTAGGAAAAACCCTGTCATTGCTAGGAAACGCTTGTTTGTTAACTGTGTTAAGTTAAAAGCAGCGGAAGTTAAAAGCAGATCGTAAGTGTATTTATTTATTGTCTCAGTGTTTAGCACAGTTGTCATTGCTAGGAAATGCTTGCTTGTTTACTGTGTTGAGATGTGCTGCTTTTGGTCTTGTACTTTATCACATACCTTGTCAGTGTTGTGCACTTGCTTAGACCTTTGTTGTGATAAACAGTGAAATGTGTAAAGCTGAATGCAATATCTGTTTTGTCTAGCGGGTATAAACATTTTTAGTATACCACAATAGTGGTCCTGTTAAGCCCTCCTGGTGTGAAGACCGAAGAAGGTAAAGTCGACCATTGACTCTACCATGTGACTCCACCAGGCAGTGACACAGGCAAGGGATACAAGTATTGTTTTGATTTATATTTTTTCCTACTACTTGTTTCACTTCTGTTTCAGTTTTTATAACCAATTCTTACTATGGGTTTCCAGATCCCTACTACCAAAACCACTCGCAAACCACGCATCACACACTGTAGGCAGCACAATCCTAACAACCTGCACACTTTGCCTATGTCTGTTAATACACTACTTTCTTTTTCTATTGGTCTCTGGAATTGCTGTAAACAAAGCCGATTTCATTACTGCTATTATTAGTCATTCAAAGCTCATGGCCTTGACAGAGACCTGGCTCAAACTAGAGGACACTGCTACACCTGCAGCACTCTCCAATAATTTTTTATTTTCCCACTCCTCCCGTTTGACTGGAAGATGTGGAGGTACTCGTCTGCTTATCTCTATTGATTGTAAATTTAATCCTTTACCATCTTTGGGTATCAAAAGCTTGTTTGAATCTCATTCAGTTACTGTTACCTACCCTCTTCAAATATATTTTGTAGTTGTCTATCGACCCCCAGGACTACTAAGTACATTTTTGGATTAATTAGAAGTGCTGCTCTTGAACTGTCCTGAGGATAGTACTCCCCTAGTTATGCTTGGAGACTGACTGCCAACATCCACCTAGATAAGCCTCTATCTGCAGACTTCCACACTCTGCTTGCCTCTTTTGATCTCAACTGAGTGTGAACTACTGCTACTCACAAATTAGGCAACCAACTGGACCTTATTTACATACGACACTGCTCCACTGATCATGTACAGGTTACACCAGTGCACACCAAGGATCACTTCATCCTCACTCTTATCCTCAACATGGTACCTGACACATCACTAACCCATATTTTGATATAACCCTACGCTTACTCTCATCCTCCCAGTTATCTGTTATGTTTTCATATTTGCTTCCTTCCCCTAAACTGTTAGCAACATTTGTCCAACGTAAATATTGTTCTAAGCTTAGAGCTGCTGAAAGGGTGTGCCATAAATCCAAAAATACTACTGACCTGAATGTGTATTAGTCACTCCTCTCTTCCTTCTCTGCTAATGTCTACACTGCTAAAAGATAATACTACCATAACAAAATTAACAATTCATCTAACTCTTGCATGCTTTTTAAAACGTTTCCCTCGCTCCTTTGTCCTACTCCTCCCCCTCCTGCATCAACTCTAATATCTGACGACTTTGCTATGTTTTTCATTAATACAATTAAAAACATCAGTGCACAATTTTCCACATCACAATCCATCACGCACATCGATTGTGCCATCCCAAAGAAGCACTAAGTCACTTTTATGGACTTTTAAATTAAATATTCCCTCCTGGTGAAATGACCTTCCCAACTCAATCCAAGCAGATGAGTCCTTAGCCATCTCCTTAAAGAGTCAGATTAAAACGCATCTCTTCCATCTTTATTTAATCCTCTAGCTTTAGCACTCACTATTCTAATTATATTCTTTAAAAAATAAATAAATAACTAGCTTTCTAATCTGTTTTTGTTTTTTTATTTATTATGCAATTAACAAAAGCAAAAAATAAAAGACCTCTAACACTAGCTTGCTCTTTTCTTTTTCTATTCTGTTTTCTTTTTATTTATTATAATATTTAAAAGCCCTTGCTATGTGTAATGCGTTTAAGCTAACTGAGACTTGTTATAGCACTTCATATCATTGCTCTTTTGTTGATTTAGATTGCTTCCATTGTCCTCATTTCTAAGTCGCTTTGCTAAAAGCATCTGGTGAATGACTAAATGTAAATGTAAATGTGATGAGAGGAACCTACACTCCATTAAATCCTTCTGCTCCATTGATGTAGAATTTCATATGCTTCTTTGTCGACCATTCTGGCTAGCGAGGGAATTTACAGCGATCATTATCAGAGCTGTTCATGTTCCCCCTCAAGCCAACACAGACCAGGCACTCAAGGAACTGTGTGGAAATATAAGTGAGCATGAAACCACTTACTCAGATGCAATATGTGTATTGTTACGGGGGACTTAAACAAAGCCAACTTCAGAACAATAGCTACAAAATATTTTCAACACATCACCGTCAATTAGGGCTGGGCGATATGGCTTAAAAAAAAAAAAAATTCAGATTTTTTCACACCAAACCCGATTTTCAATATAAATCGATTTTTTTTATTTATTTAAAAACAAACTACAACCGACAAAGAAATTGCTCAAAACAAATGTACTCTTTATTTTGTTCTGATTTTCGCTTATGCAGATTAATCTAAATTTCCCATTTGTGTGACTTACAATGACACAATCTTCAAAATAAATTAAAATATAAATAAAAAATAAAATTGTGTGTCCCTCTTTGATTAAACACTTTTGGTTAAATAAATGTAACAAAAATGACAAAATTAGATCTATTATAAAAATACATACTTGTCACAGTGGTATTCATGAAGTGCAAACAAAACGCTGTTAACTGTCATGTTGTCTGTGTGCGGCTGAAAGGAAAGCGGGGGGAGGGCGAGCCCACTCTGAACTACGGAAGCCTTAATGGGCCTTTCACACAGGAAGCGGTATGCGCAGAGATGTATAAAGTACTAGAGAACCATACTTGAGTAAAAGTACAAGTGCTCTATCAAAAATGTGACTTGAGTAGAAGTAGAAGTGCTCTTTAAGCACCACACTTAAGTAGAAGTACTAAAGTATTCAACATTTTTTGTACTTAAGTATTGCAAGTAGTCTATTTTAAAATTTACTACTCAAGTACTGAAAGTAAAAGTAGAAGTATTGTGTTATGTAGCTATTAAAGAAAATAGTCAAAAGTTTGAACATATTGTTTTTACTATTTCAAATGATTAACCTAAAGGACAATCACAATTCCTTTGACTGTAACTTCTTGTAAACAAAAAAAACGGTTACTAGGGTTAGTTAGCCCAATTTGCAAAATTATGTCATTAATAACTTACCCTCATGTTGTTTCAAACCCGTAAGACATCAGAGGGTCATTTAGAATTTTTTGAAGCATCGAAAATACATTTTGGTCCAAAAATAGCAAAAAACTACGACTTTATTCAGCATTGTCTTCTCTTCCGTGTCTGTTGTAAGACAGTTAAAAACAAAGCAGTTTGTGATATCTGGTTCGCGAACGAATCATTCGATGTAACCGGATCTTTTTGAAACAGTCCACCAAATCGAACTGAATTGTTTTAAACAGTTCGCGTCTCCAATACGCATTAATCCACAGATGAATTAAGCTGTTAACTTGTTTAATGTGTCTGACACTCCCTCTGAGTTAAAACAAACCAATATCCCGGAGTAATTCATTGACTCAAACAGTACACTGACTGAACTGATGTGAAGAGAGAACTGAAGATGAACACCGAGCCGAGCCAGATAATGACTCGTTCACGAGTCAAGAACCGTTTCTGTCAGACGCGTCCGATTCGTGAACCGAGGAGCTGATGATACTGCCCATGTGTGATTTAACGTGAAGCAAACCGACACACAGAGAGTCTGAAACGAACTGATTCTTTTGGTGTTTGATTCTGAACTGATTCTGTGTTAATGTTATGAGCCCATGTGCAGTAAACGCCAATGACGCCATTGCATCGAGCGCAAAAGAATCGGTGAACTGTTTTCTTCAACTGGTTTATTGAATCGAACTGTCAGAAAGAACTAACGTTACTGGTCATCCGAAAACCGATGCAACCGGTTCTTGACTCGTGAACGAGTCATTATCTGTCTCGGCTCGGTGTTCATTTCTCTCTTCACAGCAGTTCAGTCAGCAAGCGCAGTCTTCTTAATCGCTTGATTCGCTCAATGATGTGGCAGCTTCATCAAACCTGCCATCTACAGTTCTGGCAGTGGTTTGTAATGGAATGATTCGTAACATTTTTATAATTGTAACGAGTAACGATGCAGCACATAAAAAAAATATCGGAGTAAAAGTATTAAACTCAGCGAAAATATGTACCGAAGTAAAAGTGGAAGTAGGAGAAAAAAATAATACTCTAGTAAAGTACAGATACCGCCTTTTAGTACTTAAGTACAGTAGTGAAGTAGTTCTACTTCGTTACTATACATCTCTGGGTATGCGTGGCGCTTGCCGCTTGGTTCAGCGTTGCCCTTCAGATACAACGCGATTTGCGCTACGCTATGGCGTAGGCGGAGTTTTAAAAACTTTTAGGGGGAGTTCTTTCATAGTCTATTGTTCCTCCTTTCGGTCAGCAGCAAACATGTATCTGTCCCGTTGTAAGAAGTGAGCGACAGCGCTAGTCCTGCTGATGAGAATTAAGAGAGAAGCAAGGAAGAAGAGGCTGTGGGTACGACCTCAAACTTGTATCGTACAGCTCAGGAAATTCTGACACACACAGTACTAGTCGTTCATCCATTTTGATTTCCGTGCTTGTTTGGATCCCCCGATTCTATTGGTCGCGCTGGTAATCATTACAGAGCGCAGCGGCAAAAGTTTAACTATTTTGAACTTTGACCGCGGCGTGCGCGCAAGCAAGCAAATGATGTGCACCGCTGCGCTTGCGCTTTGGTCGACACAGCAACAAAACGTCCTTGTGCGGCGCAAGCCACTGAGATGAATGGGTTTTATAGCGCAGCGGCGCGCATACCGCGACCTGTATGGGAGAGCCGGCGGTGAAAGTTAAAGAGAAAACCGATTTTCATTAAAAACAAACCTACCTTAACGTCAAATAGATTTATCGCCCAGCCCTACCGTCAATACACGTGGTGATCGTGGGCTGTATCACTACGCTAACACCGCTCCGGCTCTCTTTACCCAGCATTTTTCTCGCTAATGTGCGGTCACTGGTGAACAAAATGGATGAGTTACGACTCCGCATCACCCAGAGCAAGAAACTTCTGGACTGCAATGTCATGGTTTTCACAGAAACATGGCTACACAGCGACGTACCCAACAATGCCATTGAGCTAGCAGGACGCTACACGCTCCGGGCAGATAGAATGGCAGATGACTCAGGCAAGACAAGAGGTGGTGGATTGTGCATTTATGTCAACAAAGCTTGGTGTACGAACACTGTCATTGTTGGGAGACACTGCTCAGCTAACCTAGAGTTTCTCGTGGTTAAATGTAGACCTTTTTATCTGCCACGGGAGTTCACTTCCACCATAATAACCACAGTCTATATTCCACCGGATACTAATGCCAAGCTTGCTTTGAACGAACTTCATGCAGCCATTAGTAAACAACAGACTGCTCACCCGGAGGCTGCTTTTATTGTCGCGGGTGATTTTAATCACTGCAAATTAAAAACAGTACTCCCCAAATTTCACCAGCATGTTTCCTGCCACACCAGAGGAGACAAAACTTTGGATCATGTTTATACAAACATTAATGGAGCTTACATCGCGAGCCCCCTCCCCCACCTCGGACAGTCTGATCACCTTTCTTTGTTTCTCACCCCTAAGTATTCACCCCTCATCAACCGTGTGAAGCCATCAGTGAGGACCATCAAAGTGTGGCCAACTGGAGCTGACTCTTTACTTCAAGACAGGTTTCAACACACTGACTGGAGTATGTTTGCTTCACAGGCTGCCTGTGGCTCTCACACGGACATTGATATCTACACCTCCTCTGTACTGGATCACATCAACTCCACCATTGACAGTGTAACAACAGAAAAACAGATAACAACATACCCTAATCAGAAGCCATGGATGAACAAGGAGGTGCGACTTCTGCTGAAAGCCCGCAACACCGCTTTCAGGTCAGACGACGCTCAGGCCTACAGTAAATCCAGGGCTAACCTGAAAAGGGGCATCAAAAAGGCGAAGTACTGCTACAAGTTGAAGGTAGAGGAACACTTTTCCAACTCTGACCCCCGACGCATGTGGCATGGCATCCAGATTATCAGTGACTACAAGTCAAGCAACTCCACACCAACAGTCACGGACGTCTCCTTCCTTAACGAGCTAAATGACTTTTATGCTCGCTTCAACAGCGACAGCAAGGAGACGGCCAC
Source organism: Carassius gibelio (assembly GCF_023724105.1). Lineage (NCBI taxonomy): Eukaryota > Metazoa > Chordata > Actinopteri > Cypriniformes > Cyprinidae > Carassius > Carassius gibelio. The sequence continues at coordinate 512,412 of NC_068416.1, forward strand.
CAAAATCTCAGCCTCTTCAGACCACCAACCTCTCAAACTCACCTCCACAGATGTCCACACTGCACTGAGCCGGATCAACGCACGCAAGGCTGCTGGCCCGGATGGCATTCCTGGACGTGTGCTTAGGGCATGTGCAGAGCAGCTTGCAGGGGTCTTCACAGACATTTTCAACATGTCCCTCACCCAAGCAACTGTGCCAACATGTTTTAAGTCCACATCCATTGTTCCAGTACCAAAACACTCCTCCCCAACGTGCCTCAATGACTATCGCCCCGTAGCACTCACACCCATCATTATGAAGTGCTTCGAGCGACTGGTCCTAGCACACCTCAAAGACTGCCTCCCACCCACACTGGACCCACACCAATTTGCTTACCGCAGAAATAGGAGCACAGAGGATGCAGTATGCAAAGTACTGCTCTCTGCACTCACACACCTGGACCATAACAACACGTATGTTAGGATGTTGTTTGTTGACTTCAGTTCAGCATTTAACACTGTCATTCCCTCCAAGCTGACCACAAAACTTGGAGACCTGGACATTAACAGCTCCCTCTGCAACTGGATTATGGACTTTCTGACCAACAGGCCTCAGCATGTTCGGTCAGGCCACAACCACTCCACCACCATCACACTTAACACTGGCGTACCACAGGGCTGTGTGCTGAGCCCATTCCTCTACTCCCTTTACACCCACGACTGCAAGCCTGTGCATGGATCCAACTCCATCATTAAGTTTGCAGATGACACCACGGTGATTGGCCTCATCAGTGACAACGATGAGACTGCCTACAGGGAAGTGGTACAGCACCTGGCCACATGGTGCGCTGACAATAACCTGCTCCTTAACACCAATAAGACCAAGGAGCTCATTGTGGACTTCAGGAAGAAGAAAGGAAGCACGCATGACCCCATCCACATTAACGGGATGGTTGTTGAACGTGTCTCCAGCTTCAAGTTCCTGGGAACCACCATCTCGGAGGAACTGTCCTGGGCCACAAACACCTCCAGCCTCGTCAAAAAGGCTCACCAGCGTCTTTTCTTCCTCAGGACACTGAAGACGAACCAGTTGTCTTCAACCATCCTGGTGAACTTTTACCGGTGTGCGATCGAGAGCATCCTGACCAGTTGCATCACAGTCTGGTATGGGAACTGCTCAGTGGCTGACCGCAAGGCACTGCAAAGGGTGGTGAAAACTGCCCAGCGCATCACAGGGACACCACTTCCTGCTCTTGAGGACATCCAGAAGAAACGCTGTCTACGTCGAGCTCGCAGCATTCTCAAGGACTCCTCTCACCCTGACCACGAACTGTTTAACCTCCTCCCCTCCGGAAGGCGTTTCAGGAGCCTCCGGACAAGGACCACAAGATTCAGGAACAGCTTTTTCCCTAAAGCTGTCTCCTTGCTGAACTCTGCCCTCTGACACCCCTCAACACCCCCCACACCACACACATAGACTCCTCCCCCTCTTCAACACTCTGATTTATTTATTTACTCACAACAAGCAAAAAGTAACTTGTTATTACTTGCACTACTGCCTGTTCATCCAGGAACAATGTATAATCCATTTGCACATTGAAATATTTTTTTCTATGCACTTTACTGTCCATTGCAATACTGTAAATTATGTTCATAGTTCTGCCTATAGTGTACATACACTTTTACATAGCCCATCTGTATAGTATGTTCATAGTACACCTATCTGTATATTGTGCTTATAGTATTTAATATCTGTAAATTATGTCCATAATACTTACCTGTATAGTTATTGTACATATTATAGACCTTTATTCTGTACTTACTGCTTATTGCACTTCTGGTTAGATGCTAACTGCATTTCGTTGCCTTGTACCTACATGTGCAGTGACAATAAAGTTGAATCTAATCTAATCTAATCTAATCTACTTCTCTCCTTCACGGAACCCCTACAAATCCCTCCCCTGGGATAAATCTGATTACTTTACCTTTCTGCACCTGCCTGCTAATAGGCAGGAGCAGAAACTGAAACAGGAAGCACTCGCTTACTACAGGACTGTTTTGATTCACGTGGACTGGGACATGTTCTGGACAGCATCTGATGATGACACAGAGGTGTACTCAGAAACTGTAATGTGTTTCACCAGGAAGTGTGCAGATGATGTATTGCTGACAAAAACAATCTGCATCTACGCCAACCAAATACCGTGGATTAACAGTGATGTTCGAGCAGCCTTGTCAGCGTGGACATCTGCTTTAAATCCGGAAACCCTAACGATCACAAGCGAGCCAGTTATTATCCATCAAAGCAGCTAAATGACAATATAAAATCAAAGTTAAAGAACAATTCAACACCAATAACACAAGAAGCATGTGGCAGGGCATCAGTGTAACATCACAGATTTTAAAGGGAATAAACCAGCTACTGTGAACATTACCGCCTCTACAGGACACAATTTAAAAACATTAAAAATCGAACGGACCTCCTACTATTGAACTACTGAAGTTTTTAATTATGACATATAAATGTTAAGCATGTGACCTCTTGCACTTGATGCAAGATTTGTGGACCAACTCATATTCTCTTCAGGGGCTGAGAATTGAATTTAAACCAAATGAAACATTCATCATGACATTGTTTGTATGATCTATAACAATAGCATACTTGGTGAATAGCACACTTGATTCTTTTCACCAGGGCAAGATGAAAATCACACTGAATGTACAGTAACTTTAATGAAATAAGTAACAAAAAGATAAATATTTAGTTGACACCCACTGAGTTACACCCCCAGTGTGTGGAGGAATCGATTAAGATATTGAAGTGGACACTCCCCTATAATGCTTTTCCTTGAAAACAAGGCTAACAAGGCGAGAGAGCCATAAATTTGCCGCCCACCGAATTTTATAGTATTTTGATCATTCTGTCATAGATTGAAAAGGGAGAAATACCTTATCGTGTGTGTGTTTTTGGTGTTCTATCTACCAGAGAATGGGTGACTGCCATTCAACTGTCTGGTCACATATGAACAGCAGCAGGGCATTGTGTATCATCAGCAGCTTTGTCACTCATAGTCCTCATGATATTTTTTCCTGGCATTTGAGAAACTAAAGCGATACAACACTTTCCTGGCTTGGCTAGAACTTGCTCAGTCAGTAATAATTTGCATTAGGTTTGGAAAAATTACCTTGAACTTCTGTGCAGCTGATGGTCAGTCAAATACTGATGCTTGTCTACAAGAAAACTACTGTGACTTCAACTGCACCAATATACATAAACTCACTAGTAGTTTCCTCTGGGGGGGGGGGGGGGGGGGGTGGGCTATGTACCATCTCAAGTCTTGGATGGAACAAAGCAAAGCTAGGGCTGGGTCTGCCTCCTCCAAAGGCAGCGGTCTATTTACAATCTTAACCCATTATGGGACTCACAGCTGAAAGTGCTCTACCTAACTTAAAATTTTAACAGTTTCTTACTTCATTGTGTTACAGACATAATTTTGCTATCTTTGGAAAGAAGACCCTTTGGGCTTATACTTTTTATCAACCAGATTTTGTTTTTTAAATTTGATATAAAAAATAAATGAAATCAGTCCTGGAGCAATCTAGAAAAGTAATGGGTTGAAAGTCACATATTTCATGAGTTTCTATTTCAAATTTGAATAAGATATCGGGAAAAAATGAGATTCCTGCAAATATTTTTCTGAGACTATGTAAAAAAAAAATAAAGCAAAAGGTGATCGCTAAGTTTGCCTCCATTAGATGACAGGTGCGTCACAGCACGCATCATGAGAGAGCGCCAGAATTCAAATAAATAATATTTTGCCTATCTTTCACTTTGGTTTTGTTGTTTTTTTGTGGATCATCTCATTCTGTTTGTGACACTGTACGCTGCAAAACCATGCAGTTTTTTTACTACCAAGATGCAGTTTCTGAACATGAGTTATTCCATTATGGACACAAACAGTTCTGTCCCTGAAGAACTGAAACATAAACAAAGGAATTATCATCCATATTACAATATTATTGCTTCGTTTGACTAAACGTGCTCCATGAGATGTCGTTCAGTGGACCCTTCCCTTTCTAAATAAACCGGGATTTACAGCTCTGGATGTGTTTATGACTCGTTATTACGACTAATCTCGTATATACTGCATTTGTATTCTTCATGTTTTGATGTGTACTGCTTAAACAAATGTAGCAAATACATTCTTTATAAGCTTTCCATTAAAAAACAGCTATCTGTCTTCAATGCTTGAGGCTTAGATCTTTATAAGACATATAGTTTGTCAAGATTAAATTTGTCCCGTTTCATTTAATCTATTCATTAACTTCCACAGAGGAGTATAGAGGGGGAATATTTAATGACCTAATGACCAAGTCATGTCTCCCTATCAACATCCCTTCCACGGGGTCATGATATGCATCAATCACGGCATGAATCAGTCATCTAAAGGGGTCCTCTCAGAGAGAAGAACACCACTCAATGAACAGATTCCACTTAAAGGCATAAGTGCTGGTAGACGGTGCTCTTGCTGAAGTGATGGTGTCTACTACCTCTTGGGGTAGGTCACCTAGAACCTCCGCATCCCGTCCAAGGACTAGACATGAAGTTTTCAGAGATCCTGATGAGGGTGTTAAAGGGTGCCCCATCTCTGAATCAGTAGATCCTTCCTCAGAGGAATCTGCAAGGGAGAGGCACCACAAGCAGGACCTGCTCCTCATCCTCCCTGATCTTGCATAAAGACTGTGCGTGAAGGCTCACTGAGGGAAAGCATACTTGCACAAACCCCATGGTCAGTTGTGTTGTCAGTGTATCCGTGCCGAGTGATCCGGCCGGTCCCCAGAGCAACATCATCAGCGGTTCTGCTCCCTGGACCTGGGGGAATCCGGTTGGCCCTTCGCGAGGGAAGTGACGTGAAACACACCATCGACCTAGTGGTACTTGAGCAGTTCATCGCTCGGCTTCCCAGGAAAACAGCCGAGTGGGTCCAGTGCCACCATCCCACGTCGCTGGACTCGGTATGGACCTCATCGGGCCATTAGAGCGATCTGGACGGGGACATCGTTTTGCATTAGTCATAGTTGACTATGCAACCCAATATCCTGAAGCAGTGGCTCTCCACAACATTTCCGCTAAGAGTGTTGCGGACGCACTGTTTCGTCTAATCTCCCGGGTGGGTGTTCCAAAAGAAATCCTCACCGACCAGGGCATGGCATTTATGTCACGTACGCTACACGGACTATATGGATTATTGGGCATTAAATCGATTCGAACTAGCATCTATCACTCACAGACCGACGGCTTGGTCGAACAATTTAATCACACGCTTAAATCCATGATCCGTAAATTCGTCCAAGAAGACGCCAAGAATTGGGATAAGTGGCTAGAGCCCTTGTTTTTCGCTGTGCGAGAGGTCCCACAAGCCTCCACTGGGTTTTCCCCCTTCGAACTTCTCTACGATTGCCATTACACAAATTTGCACTGGGAAAGAAAGTACTTGTATTACTCCCAATGTCGAGCTCTAAGTTACCTCGATTATGAGGTAATATGGTCCGATAGGAACGGGGCACATCAGATTTACCACCTCAACCTCCTAAAAAAATGGAATGAGGCGGAATCAGTGATGTCGGCAACAATGATTAGCGGAGAGGATGATCTCTGGCCTGAGGCGAATGTCAAACCACAATCCCTCGCCCTGGCCCCAGGGGGAGATCACCTCTCACCGTCCCAACTCACTGATCTAACGAAATTACAGGCAGATTTTGCCAACGTGTTCTCGCCCCTACCGGGCCGTACCAACCTCATTCAGCACCATATCAAGACGGAGCCGGAGACTGCAGGCCATATGGGTCCCCTGAGTTGGGCTGTGGGGGTATGTGGCAGGGGGGGCGTGGTTTAGTGAAGTCTGCAGCGGGAGAGAGAATCAGGAGACGAGCGGTGAGTGAGTGGGTTGGACGAAAACGATCAACACCTGTTTCTTGTTGCAGTAATTGGCGTGGAAAGAGTATAAAATGCCAGGAGAAACGGGAGCAGTTGAGAGAGAGACGGACTGCTGACGTGACCTGAGAACCGGAAGGAGTAACCCGGAAGTGCTATGCATTAGAGTATATTGTTGTCAAAGTAAAAGTCACCATTGGTGTTTACGAAGAATATTTATTTTTAAGTTATAATAAATTCATCAGAAGTCCAGCCGACCCTTGTCCTCTTCCTTTCCTAACACGAACTCACTACACTGACATCTTGGCAAATTTAAAAGTGCTGGCTAATGTTAAACGTAAATACAGAAAGATTGTTATTTATGCCGGCGCTAATGATGTTTGACTTCGCCAGTCGGAGATCACTGAAAATAACATGAGGTGCGTGAACTTGCAAGCACAATGTCAGACACTGTGATATGCTCTGGTCCCCTCCCTGCTTACCGTGGTGACAAGATGCATAGCAGATTGTCATCACTCAATGACTGGATATCTAGGTGGTGCCCACAGAATAACTTAGGTTTCATAGACAATTGGACGAGGTTTTGGGGCAGACCTGACCTGTTGAAAAGAGATGGTCTTCATCCCTCCAGGGGTGGCGCCACTCTTCTAGAAATATGGCAAATAGTCTTAGAGTTTATACTTGACTAACTGGGGCCCAGGTCAGGTAGCAGACAGACTGGCTAAACCAACCGTCTGCTAGCTGCCTCACATAACAGAGGTCAGCTAATTCTCAGCACAAAGAGACTCTTTCATCTAGATATCACACTATAGAGACTGTGTCTGTTCCCCAAACTAAAAATACAAAAAACGTCCAAACCAAGTTAAGATTAACAATTTAATTGAGGTTCAACAAATAAAAAAACAGATGCAATACGAATAAACAATGATAAAGCTTGGCTTAATGAATATCAGATCCCTTTCTACAAAAACACTTTTTGTAAATAATATGATCACTGATCATAATTTAGATGTGCTGTGTTTGACAGAAACCTGGCTAAAACCTGATGATTACATTATTTTAAATGAGTCCACCCCCCCAAGATTACTGTTATAAACATGAGCCACGTCTAAAAGGCAAAGGGGGAGGTGTTGCTTCAATTTATAACAATGTTTTCAGGATTCCTCAGAGGGCAGGCTTCAAATATAACTTGTTTGAAGTAATGGTGCTTCATATAACATTATCCAGAGAAACAAATTTTAATGATAAATCCCCTGTTATGTTTGTACTGGCTACTGTATACAGGCCACCAGGGCACCATACAGACTTTATTAAAGAGTTTGGTGATTTTACATCCGAGTTAGATCTGGCTGCAGATAAAGTTTTACTAGTTGGGATTTTAATATCCATGTTGATAATGAAAAAGATGCATTGGGATCAGCATTTATATACATTCGGAACTCTATTGGCGTTAGACAACACGTTTCAAGACCTACTCACTGTTGAAATCAGTTTTGTGCAAACTTCATATAGCCAAAATTGTAAATTCTACTTCTTGTTACAAGTATGGAAGAACCATCACTACCACAAAAGACTGCTTTTTAAGTTATCTTCCTGATGTATCCAAATTCCTTAGCATATTCAAAACCTCAGAACAACTTGATGATGTAACAGAAACTATGGACTCACTCTTTTCTAGCATTTTAAATACAGTTGCTCCTTTACGCTTAAAGAAGGTTAAGGAAGGTTAGGAAAGGTTGAGCATACTCGCACCCTAAAGAGAGCAGCCCAAAAAATGGAGCACAGCTGGAGGAAAACAAAACTAGAGATATTTCGTATTTCTTGGCGGGAAAGTAACCTATCCTACAGAAAAGCATTAAAAACTGCTTGATCCGATTACTTTTCTTCTCTTTTAGAAGAAAACAAACATAACCCCAGGTATTTATTCAGTACAATGGCTAAATTAAGGAAACATAAAGCCTCAACAAGTGTTGACATTTCCCAACATCACAGCAGTAATGACTTTATGAACTACTTTACTTCTAAAATTGATACTATTACAGTTAAATTGTAACCATTCATCCGTCAGCTACAGTATCGCAATCAGACAGTGCACTATAGACCCCCTGAGGAACAGTTCCACTCATTCTCTACTATAGGAGAGGAAGAATTGTATAAACTTGTTAAATCATCTAAACCAACAACATGAATGTTAGACCCTATACCATCTAAGCTCCTAAAAGATGTGCTTCCAGAAGTCATAGATCCTCTTCTGACTATGATTAATTCCTCATTATCATTAGGATATGTCCCCCAAACCTTCAAACTGGCTGTTATTAAGCCTCTCATCAAAAAACCACAACTTGACCCCAAAGAACTAGTTAATTATAGACCAATCTCAAATCTCCCTTTTCTGTCCAAGATACTAGAAAATTTGGTATCCTCACAATTATATTCCTTCTTAGAGAAAAATGGTATATGTGAGGATTTCCAGTCAGGATTTAGACTGTATCATGGTACTGAAACTGCTTTTCTTAGAGTTACAGATGACCTGCTCTTATCATCTGATCGTGGTTGCATCTCTCTATTAGATTTATTGGATCTTAGTACTGCGTTTGACACAACTGACCACAACATTCTTTTGCATAGACTTGAACACTTTGTTGGCATTAATGGAAATGCATTAGCATGGTTTAAATCGTACTTATATGACCAACATCATATAAGTACATGTATCATATCGATCACAAGTGCAGTATGGAGTACCTCAACGCTCAGTACAAGGGCCGCTACTCTTCATGCTTTATATGTTACCCATAGGAGATATCATCAGGAAACATGGTGTTAGTTTTCACTGTTATGCTGATGATACTCAACTCTATATTTTTTTTCACAGCCCGGTGAAACACACCAATTTGAAAAACTAATGGAATGCATAGTCGATATATATATATATATATATATATATATATATAAAAAAAAAAAACTGTATGACGAGTAATTTCTTACTGCTAAATTCTAAAAAAACAGAGGTGTTAATTATAGGACCTAAAAACTCATGTAATAACCTAGAACAGTGTCTAAGACTTGATGGCTGCTCTGTCAATTCTTCGTCATCAGTTAGGAACATAGGTGTGCTATTTGATCGCATAGATTTTAAAATATTGCTTATTACTTATAAAACCCTGAATGGTTTAGCACCTCAGTATCTGATTGAGCTCCTTTAACATTATAATCCTTTACGTCCGCTACGTTCTCAAAACTCAGTTCTAATATGTTCATAAAAGCGGGACCAGCGGGACCATCTACATACCCGTGGTGGGGCAGCAAGGTGGAACTCAGTGACCATTGGAGGTCCATTGGTGGACCGAAGAGGGGAATGAGCGTGTGGTGGAAAGCGTATTTTTATATGATTTCACATTGGATGTCAACGTGACATTTCTTTTCACAAAACAAATGGATCTCGTGTAGTAGCCTTTTTGTATCCTCTGTTGATGCTAGATGTTTATAGAACCTGCTTCAGAAGAATAAAATTATACAAATATTTCAGATAATTTTTTAATTGGAAGATGGTGTGGACATTCCATGGTTGTGACAGGAAATATTAACATTAAAATATTCTAAAACTATAAAACTTACCAGAGCCTGTCTGACACTGATATACTCTGCAGAGGTTTTATACTTTTTAATGAATGAATTTTATACATTTTAATGAATGCCTGACAGTGTTGACTAAAAGTGGGTACACAACTTTGAAACATGCATGTGTCATTGAAAAACAACCTTGTTTTTATATGAGATATTATTAAGTGTTGTCCTTGTTAAAACAAGCTTTTTAAAATTAATTTTTATTTTATAATTTTTTTTGTTATTACACTTGATATACTGTATCATTTTATAGCATAGAATGATTTAACCCTTCTCTGTCGACAAACTATTTTTCATTATTATATTTTATATAATAATGATACAATTCAATTGAAGGGGATACTTTTGTTATATGTTATATCATTTATCCCTCATAACATTTGCAATTGAAAATATTTTCATTTTTTAAACGTAGATCAGTTACAATTGGTGGACATGTTTTGTCCCATGTATTAAGAATCAGTGAAAAACTATAACTCATCCTAAACCTACCAGTAACAAAAGCAACAAAAGTAAACATCAGATAATGCATTTGATGAAACCATGTCATTTTTGAAAAGTTGAAAGTGCTTGATATTTTTTTTAATCATGTTTCACAGGTTATAAACTTGAGCATTGCAGATCAGAATTGCATACCAGGTGAGTTACCAAGCAATTTTATAATGTTAGAAGTTTACAAATAATGCAAACAATTTGAGGACATCAAGGTAATATACAAAAACTTTATTTGTGGTAACACTTAATTATTGGGACCAAATCTCACTATTAACTAGTTGCTTATTAGCCTATTATGCCTATTATTAACATGTTTTCTGTTTATTAGTACTTCTGAAGCACAAATTCTATCCTATAGTGGTCATTTTAGTGTATTGCAGATCTTTTTAATACACTATCTTGTAATAGCTTTTTTTTCTGCAGACTGCATAATATCACAGGAAGTGATATTCATACCTAAAACTATGCATTATTTATGATCACAAACTATTCTCCATTAGAATAATCCGAGAGTGGACTGGCATGGATTTAAATGTTGTAATCCTTTGGTATATTTAAATGCTCCTTCTTAGTCTGAACATGATTCAGACCTAATTCATTTCCATGGAAACACTGACACCTAGCTTTGCATCTGTCATGTCAGTTAGATATTTTTCTGCCTGGATACACATCTCATGACTAGCACCATCTCTTCCTTGCCATGCTGCAAAGCAGGTTATATAGTTTATAACAATTGGTACACCCTAGCATCATCTACACTAGCTTATCGTGAAGTGACTGCTGCTATCTAAAATAAAATTAAACAGAATAAAAAAAAAAATAATAATAATAATAAAATAAATCTAGTGCTAACTGGGAAAACACACAGAATTACAACACGTATTTTTTGCATAGCAAAGGTGGTGTTTTTTCATTTATTATTTTTTTTTTTTTTTACACTTTTCTTTTCAGCTTATGTAATGTGTGCATAAATCCCATTACAATGAAAGATCTTAATTGATTTGGACACCAATTAACCCCGTTGCTTACTCTGACAAATTTTCTCTGTGCCTGAAACATTTGTGTACAGGTTGTCCAAAAAGCCTCCTATGTGAGCAATTCTGGTCCTTTATTTGTTGTCTCTTCAAGTACAAATAAAGCAAACTGCTTGATGTCTCAGTTTAATTGTTATCCTCTGCTCTGACTTTAATGATTCAGTGCAATTTTTCAACAAAGATGCTTTTGAATTACACAGTGGCAAGTTTTTTGGGGTGTCATGTTCTGCAAAGAGGTCGCTGTACTCTGTAGAACTCACTGAATGTTTACGTGTACTGGGTCAATGGAATTAACATTTGTTCAACCAGTAAGTGCAGAGTCAGGGGGAGGAAGTCTTGTTTGACTGTAATGCAAATGTTGCCTCACTGAACAACATTTGTGCATGAAGGTATCAAACTAATTCAATGATCTACAACAAATTATCAAGAGCTCTAGTGATAACTAAGCAGGCCCAATTCTAGCAGTGCATGACTAGGGTTATGGGGTGAAAACTTGATGTAGTAGCATTCATTTGAAGTGGTTGGTCATTCATAAATGACGTTTAATTCATTTTAATTCAAAAGTTTTTTTTTAATTATTATTCATGATGATTCATTTGGATTTGTAATGAAACTACATTACATTTAAATAAAATGGATTTCACATATATACAGTACTCTTGTATTGTACTACACCTCTGATTTGTTGCTCTGATATAGTCTGTATTGTTAAAAGCAATACAAAATAAAGGTATTGGTATCGAATTGACTTGACCTCCAGCTGAATCACAGCTGTACTGACAAACTGCACTGCATATCATATTGCACTGCTCATGTGATATTGCATTTATCGTAGTCCTGTAAAATTCAAGAAATTAACTTCAAATTCAATTCACTTCAAGAAATAACAGGTCTGAAGTCTGTACACCTTGTCTAAAAATTGAAGGAAGAAATCTGTAATGCATTACCTAGAGGCTGCAGGAACTGGATTGGACTGAGCTCAACACAGGACATGAAAAATGTGCAAAGTTTTTCTCAAATAAGAGTTTCACCTGTCATAAATTAGGAGGATGAAGGTGAAGATGTGGACTCAATTTAATATTTTAAAACTCCTCAGTTACACTTTTTTAAATATGCATCTAAGAAGGGTTATATACTGTATATTACTTCTTCCATCCCTCAGGTCATTTTTACCTGAAAATGACCTGAAAATAAATTCTAAAAATCGTGTGTTCAAGATTTCTTTACATTTGTCACACTTTTGTCACACCAGGTATTAAATGGGTGCAATAAAAAAATAACAAAAGTGTCCCTTGCTGATAATTTTGACCCACATAGGAATTAATGGAATTTACGTGAAAACTTTTTTTATTTTATTTTTGTATTATTGCACTTGATATATCGTCGCTGTCAGGCAGAATCCTCATATCTCCAAAACCATTATTTAAAAAAAACAACAAAAAAAAAAACAGTATTTTTTTTTTGTTATTTAACATTGTATTGTTAAAGTTGATATTATACCTTATATTGCTATCGTATACTGTTGTGTACAAACATTATCACAACATTACCCCAAATCATGTTTTATCGGAGATGCAAGATTTATGACTTGGTAGCATGGAGATATGAGTTTATGCTGTCATTGATAAGAATGGTACAGACACAGATGTCACTGCTGCCAGCAGTGTTCATCAAGTCTGCGGTCACTTTGAGCCTTTTGACAAGAGACAAGGCTTTACGAGCTAATCAAAGCAAATGATTGTTTTTAAATGCATCTTCCTAAACTCTATTTTAAATGTTAGAGCTATGAGTAATGCAATACCAAAATAAAACGATAAACTGACTAGGCTGTCTAATAGGCAGAAGTTAATAATCTGCACGCAAAATTGGCAATTGCATTGAGCCTTTTGACAAGAGAAAAGGCTTCAATTGTTAACCAAAGCTAATGACTGTGGTTACATAAATCTTCCTAACTCTATTTTAAAGGTTTGAGAGCTATAAATGATGCAATACAAAAAAACGATGAGTTGATTAAGATGTCTAATAAGATGTCTAATACTCGATTAGCCTAATCTATGCGCAAACTTACCTTCGTGGCTCATGGGTTTCCTTCTGCACCGAAGCATTTACAGCTATCGATTTTTAGCAAAACAGGCCTAGTCAAATGTATCTAACCTAACTATTTTCACTCGTTATTGTATTCAAAGAGGTGCCAGTACACAGTCTTTTTTTTTTATAATGAGGCAAGAAGCCAGCAAGCTTGCTTAAAGTGATGAACATGATGGCAAAGGCTTGTTGAACATGACAGCATGCCTTGACATTGTAATCTACAATCCTGTCTTATCTGCAATGCATAGGGTTTATTCTGAATTGCAATGGATTGTCTTGCGCTAAATTCACATCCTCAGACGAGAGCCAGAACTAGCGGTGGTCAAGATTTTTTTTTTTAAGATCCACAAAATCTCGTTAGCTATCTCAGCAAACATGACGACAAAACCAATGCATAAGTCAACGGCATGTAATTTTTGTGCATTAAATTCATTATCCTCAGTGATTTCAGTCAACAAGATAGTTACCATCCAATGCTGAAAGAAAAAATATAGCATCCTCAGAAACGATACATGACACCCCAGCACAACTATTACTGTGAGCTAAAACTGTTATTATATATATATATATATATATATATATATATATATATATATATATATATATATATATATATATATATATATATTCTTTATTTGAAAAGAAGGCCAAAAGGTATTAATAAAAATAGTAATAATAAAACACCTGGATTGCTGTACTTGTAGGGCTGCACAATTTGGCCCAATCATTTTATATATATATATATATATATATATATATATATAACTAATATTTTTTATGGTTATTATTTCTAAATAAAAACACTAAACAAAATAAGGAATATTACTTTTGTAATAAAACTATTTCACTATAATATATAAAACTGAGTGGCCTATATAAGAATAAATATAATAATAAATTTAGCTGAAAATACACACTTCTTTACCCTGGAGAAGAACGTAAGGAATTGCACATTTTTCATTGTCACTTCATAACGTTATGGTTGAACCACTGATGGCAGATGGACTATTCTGACGACGTCTTTCATACTTTTCTGTACTTTGACAGTTTAACTTACTTGGCAGTCTGTGGGACAGTCACAAGCCTACTGGTTTTCATCCAAAATATCTTAAATTGTATTTAGAAGATGAACAAAGCTTTTACGGGTTTGGAATGACATTGGGGTAAGTGATTAATGACAAAGATTTAATTTTGGGGTGGAATATGCTAATACATTTTTATTGCATTAGCATATTATAATGAAACTAGTATGATACCAATTTTCCCTTAGACATTCCGAGTTTTCTGTCCACCAATTTGTTAATGCATTAATGACCTCTAGACTGGACTATTGTAATGCACTTCTAGGTGGTAGTCCAGCATCTTCAATAAACAAGCTACAGGTAGTCCAAAATGCAGCCACTAGAGTCCTTACCAGGTCAAGAAAATATGATCATATTACCCCAATTTTACAGTCTCTGCACTGGCTACCTATTAAGTTCCGTATCAGATACAAATTATCATTACTTACCTGTAAGGCCATAAATGGTTTAGCTCCTGCGTACCTAACTAGCCATCTACAACGTTACAATCCATTACGCTCCCTAAGGTCACAAAACGCTGGACTTTTGGTAGTTCCTAGGATAGCAAAGTCCACTAAAGGAGGTAGAGCTTTTTCACATTTGGCTCCCAAACTCTGGAATAGCCTTCCTGATAATGTTCAGGGTTCAGAAACACTCTCTCTGTTAAAATCTAGATTAAAAACACATCTCTTTTGCCAAGCATTCGAATAATGTATCTCTTAAATTGTGAGTGTAGCCGCATCGGATCAAATTATTATTCTTTAGCTTGGGTTAAACTAATTAATTTCAGCAGCTATGCTAATGATATCTCTATTTGTTTCTATGTTTTGCCACCTGAGAAGAGATGATGCTGACCCTCAGAGGACCTCAGATGATGCTAGCCCTGAATCAACAAACAGAACTAACAAATATTGCTACAAGTGTGACTGCATCATATAATAATTA
The DNA here is from genome assembly GCF_023724105.1 of Carassius gibelio. Taxonomy (NCBI): domain Eukaryota; kingdom Metazoa; phylum Chordata; class Actinopteri; order Cypriniformes; family Cyprinidae; genus Carassius; species Carassius gibelio. The sequence goes on from NC_068416.1 coordinate 527,576, forward strand.
ATTATTAATAATATTAATAATGTTCATCGTCTGACTGACTACGTCTTGTATTAATTTTTCTAAAAAATCATGTCATATGTGCACAAACTGAGTCACCACTTGTAAGCTACTACTAAATATTGTAGAAATATAATTTTCTGTAAAGTTGCTTTGTAACGATTTGTATTGTAAAAAGCGCCATACAAATAAACTTGAATGTTTAATTGTATTCTTTCTCTCGTATTTTATTTAATATATTTTCTTATTTATATTTATTTATTTATAATTGTTATTATTTATGTCTTTTTTATTATTATTATTTTTTCAACAGAGATACTATCTAGTGAATAAGTGACTTTGGGGCCAATGTTGGTGCTTCAATAATGTGCAGGTTTTGTTAATGCTACAGATCATAATAAGGGGTGCTGGCAGATCAAGATTTGATCTTGGTTTGATCTTCCAAAGTTCATGGAAATTTGTTTATGTTTTTTGAATACTGACGAGAATAGGGAGTGGTTTGATGTTAGACTCAACTGGTTTTGTTTTCAAATTTACATTTTGTCTTATGCAGTAATTCTGTTTGATACATATGACTGACCTTAATATTCTAAGTTGTAATATTAATGGTCTAAATGGCTTACACAAATGTACACATTATCTGGATTTTTTGTGAAGAAGAAAGACTGATATACTGTTAGTTCAAAGAGGAGGATGTATACAGGTGTAATAATACGTTTTATGAAGTGGTATCTCATTCATCTTCGGATGCTAAAACCAAGGGTGTCCTAATATTGGTGCGGAGGACTTTAAATATTACTATTTTAGATAAAGGTTGTGATACAGACGGTAGAATAACACATATAAAAAACAAAAAAAGTCCAGCTATTTTCAAAGCTGCAAAACAGCATTACAAATGCTGACAAAAATAAAATCTGTGCAGAAATGAAAGTGAAAGTGAAAGTGAAGTGACATTCAGCCAAGTATGGTGACCCATACTCAGAATTTGTGCTCTGCATTTAACCCATCCGAAGTGCACACACACAGAGCAGTGAACACACACACACACTTTGAACACACACCCGGAGCAGTGGGCAGCCATTTATGCCGCGGCGCCCGGGGAGCAGTTGGGGGTTTGATGCCTTGCTCAAGGGCACCTAAGTCGTGGTATTGAGGGTGGAGAGAGCACTGTACCTGCACTCCCCCCACCCACAATTCCTGCCGGCCCGAGACTCGAACTCACAACCCTTTCTCTAACCACTAGGCCACAACTTCCCCACAACAACTTTTTTTCACTCAAGAAGTAAATAATGCTGGCTATAGATACAAACAAAGCCCAGAAGTCAGGAATAAGTGGCTTTGCAAGTGTGACAAAACGGAAGGCTCTGGCACGTAAGGGAAGGTAACAAGACTGATGGGGTATCAATTCAGTTGCTCCTGTCCCAGAGGAAGAGAAAGTTTTGGCCATCATGGGGCATGTTGCAATGCAATGATCCTTGGAGGTGTAGATACATGTGCATCAATCAGGTGTTTGCCTTCAAAGTTCAGGCCTCCAACAGGCCCCCTTCTACCTTGCCTTTCAACATCAGGCCCTCTCCTGCCTGGACCTCTAACATCAGCTTTATATTTTCAGAGAGCAATAAGAAGAAACACGCTTTAAAATCAGTTGTAAGCTACATTATTATGATGTTTAAAATGTATGGAGGTGGTGGGTGATGGCCTGATGGGTGGGTAATGGAAGCACACAAGCTCCCCTTGTGCAGTATTATCTCTAGACACAATGAAAGCATTCGACCATTTATGGCAGATAACATCACAAAACCCATGGTGACCCTGCTGACAAAAACAATAGACAACATCAGAGAAATTTGAAAGACATCCACTAAAAATACCATTACAAACATGTCAAACATGTTTGAACCATTAAAACCATTTAACAATGGTTTCCTGTAGTGTGTTTTAGGACATATTACATTAGGATTTAGTAACTTTAACAAAAGCCATGAATAGAAGGTGACAAATTATCAGTAGAGACCAACAGGAGCCATTACAGTTTCCATTAAAGGTACAGGTTGTAGGACCTGCCACTAGAGGGCGCACTACCAAAATAATAACAATCGTGTGGTTTGATGATGCTAAGGAGTGTGGAATGATGGGATTTGTTGTCTTCTTCCCAAATGCTGACGGCCATCAATTAGACGGAAAGATAAAATATGGATTTAATAGATGAGGTACATTCAAACACAATAATTGGGCATACAAAGCAAAAGCGAGTTCAACAATTTTCACGAGTAGATTACATATAAAGTCAATGAAAAGACGTGATCAGACTATGGATAAGACGCGTCCTCGCACGGGTCTAGAGACGCGATGCCCCTCATTTGGTGTGTATGCCCCATAATACTAATTTTGTTGTTTGTTATAATAGCATACGTTTTCTGTAAAGATATGAATCAAAACAACTCACCTGTTGAGTAAAACACAAGCGAGATCGGTATCTCTTTCTAGTTGTCAGGAAGTTTGTCAGGAAGCTCTCTCCATCTAGAAAATGCAACACCAATATTGATCCTCGCTCTTTCTCTCCTTTTGTCCCGGTAAACAGTAATTATGTTCCATAAATAAGTGACAAAATCCACCATAAAACGTGCAAGAAGAAGTAAATAAGGAACTGCTTAAAGCAAGCTAGTGGTAGACACTACTTCCATATTTGTCCACGACACTGTTGTCATGTGGTTTCTACGTCAGTAAAGGCCGTAACAAAGGGTAATTAATGTCATTGACAGGCGACTGCACTGCCCCGTGTCACTGTTTAGAATGGGAATTTTCTCATGATTTACAAGTAGTTGAAAACATTAGAGATATTGTTAGTAATCAGCTGGACAAAATATATAACACTAGCCTAGTGGTTTTTGGATATTTTACTGCAAATATCTTACAAATTGTACCTTTAAAACAAATATAATTTTCATTATAACCCAGAAGTTACGATACACGAAAGATTAATTAATTCTGTATATGCACATTGTCTCGAATGCTGCTCTCAGCGCGTGCTTTGAATGAGGGTGCGCAAGCTCCGAACATGCGTGAATTGTTTAAAATGCTGGAATCTGCAAGATTTAGAAACAAGTGCAAACAATCAAGCACGATCCGTTCAAGTGAGTGAACAATGCGAATCAAGTTAGAAATTTTCCATCACTATTCAAGATAGCCTGTCGGGCAGGACGGTGATATATTTTGGAGCCCAACTGGAAACGCAATAGCCCTGGGATGTCGGGCAGGCGATTTTACAAGCCCTTCACCTCAGATCTATCCAGTTTGTGAACCATTGGTTTCCACACTAGTTTCGTTCAACAAAATAAATAATTATTTTTAAAGATTGACTCAAAAGAATCATCTTTTCACAAATTGGATCATGAACTTGTATTACCGAGCCAAAGATGATCTGTTATTGAACATTTAGAATGAATAAAGGACTTCAAGTTCATCTGTAAATCACATAAAGCTATTGTTTGAGTTTATAAACTTCTATTTAATGCATGGTTCATGTGGATCTGTTAACTGAATGCAAAGTGTGAGTTCTAGGAGAATGTTTGTGTCGTAATGAGCATTTATCGCTCACTAGGAGCTGCTAGATTAACAGCTGCTGCACGCAGGTTTTTTTTTTCAGCGGACACTCAGTTGCCCTATTGGTTAAAAATAGACAAATTAACGATTTGTATTGTAAAAAGCGCCATACAAATAAACTTGAATGTTTAATTGTATTCTTTCTCTCGTATTTTATTTAATATATTTTCTTATTTATATTTATTTATTTATAATTGTTATTATTTATGTCTTTTTTATTATTATTATTTTTTCAACAGAGATACTATCTAGTGAATAAGTGACTTTGGGGCCAATGTTGGTGCTTCAATAATGTGCAGGTTTTGTTAATGCTACAGATCATAATAAGGGGTGCTGGCAGATCAAGATTTGATCTTGGTTTGATCTTCCAAAGTTCATGGAAATTTGTTTATGTTTTTTGAATACTGACGAGAATAGGGAGTGGTTTGATGTTAGACTCAACTGGTTTTGTTTTCAAATTTACATTTTGTCTTATGCAGTAATTCTGTTTGATACATATGACTGACCTTAATATTCTAAGTTGTAATATTAATGGTCTAAATGGCTTACACAAATGTACACATTATCTGGATTTTTTGTGAAGAAGAAAGACTGATATACTGTTAGTTCAAAGAGGAGGATGTATACAGGTGTAATAATACGTTTTATGAAGTGGTATCTCATTCATCTTCGGATGCTAAAACCAAGGGTGTCCTAATATTGGTGCGGAGGACTTTAAATATTACTATTTTAGATAAAGGTTGTGATACAGACGGTAGAATAACACATATAAAAAACAAAAAAAGTCCAGCTATTTTCAAAGCTGCAAAACAGCATTACAAATGCTGACAAAAATAAAATCTGTGCAGAAATGAAAGTGAAAGTGAAAGTGAAGTGACATTCAGCCAAGTATGGTGACCCATACTCAGAATTTGTGCTCTGCATTTAACCCATCCGAAGTGCACACACACAGAGCAGTGAACACACACACACACTTTGAACACACACCCGGAGCAGTGGGCAGCCATTTATGCCGCGGCGCCCGGGGAGCAGTTGGGGGTTTGATGCCTTGCTCAAGGGCACCTAAGTCGTGGTATTGAGGGTGGAGAGAGCACTGTACCTGCACTCCCCCCACCCACAATTCCTGCCGGCCCGAGACTCGAACTCACAACCCTTTCTCTAACCACTAGGCCACAACTTCCCCACAACAACTTTTTTTCACTCAAGAAGTAAATAATGCTGGCTATAGATACAAACAAAGCCCAGAAGTCAGGAATAAGTGGCTTTGCAAGTGTGACAAAACGGAAGGCTCTGGCACGTAAGGGAAGGTAACAAGACTGATGGGGTATCAATTCAGTTGCTCCTGTCCCAGAGGAAGAGAAAGTTTTGGCCATCATGGGGCATGTTGCAATGCAATGATCCTTGGAGGTGTAGATACATGTGCATCAATCAGGTGTTTGCCTTCAAAGTTCAGGCCTCCAACAGGCCCCCTTCTACCTTGCCTTTCAACATCAGGCCCTCTCCTGCCTGGACCTCTAACATCAGCTTTATATTTTCAGAGAGCAATAAGAAGAAACACGCTTTAAAATCAGTTGTAAGCTACATTATTATGATGTTTAAAATGTATGGAGGTGGTGGGTGATGGCCTGATGGGTGGGTAATGGAAGCACACAAGCTCCCCTTGTGCAGTATTATCTCTAGACACAATGAAAGCATTCGACCATTTATGGCAGATAACATCACAAAACCCATGGTGACCCTGCTGACAAAAACAATAGACAACATCAGAGAAATTTGAAAGACATCCACTAAAAATACCATTACAAACATGTCAAACATGTTTGAACCATTAAAACCATTTAACAATGGTTTCCTGTAGTGTGTTTTAGGACATATTACATTAGGATTTAGTAACTTTAACAAAAGCCATGAATAGAAGGTGACAAATTATCAGTAGAGACCAACAGGAGCCATTACAGTTTCCATTAAAGGTACAGGTTGTAGGACCTGCCACTAGAGGGCGCACTACCAAAATAATAACAATCGTGTGGTTTGATGATGCTAAGGAGTGTGGAATGATGGGATTTGTTGTCTTCTTCCCAAATGCTGACGGCCATCAATTAGACGGAAAGATAAAATATGGATTTAATAGATGAGGTACATTCAAACACAATAATTGGGCATACAAAGCAAAAGCGAGTTCAACAATTTTCACGAGTAGATTACATATAAAGTCAATGAAAAGACGTGATCAGACTATGGATAAGACGCGTCCTCGCACGGGTCTAGAGACGCGATGCCCCTCATTTGGTGTGTATGCCCCATAATACTAATTTTGTTGTTTGTTATAATAGCATACGTTTTCTGTAAAGATATGAATCAAAACAACTCACCTGTTGAGTAAAACACAAGCGAGATCGGTATCTCTTTCTAGTTGTCAGGAAGTTTGTCAGGAAGCTCTCTCCATCTAGAAAATGCAACACCAATATTGATCCTCGCTCTTTCTCTCCTTTTGTCCCGGTAAACAGTAATTATGTTCCATAAATAAGTGACAAAATCCACCATAAAACGTGCAAGAAGAAGTAAATAAGGAACTGCTTAAAGCAAGCTAGTGGTAGACACTACTTCCATATTTGTCCACGACACTGTTGTCATGTGGTTTCTACGTCAGTAAAGGCCGTAACAAAGGGTAATTAATGTCATTGACAGGCGACTGCACTGCCCCGTGTCACTGTTTAGAATGGGAATTTTCTCATGATTTACAAGTAGTTGAAAACATTAGAGATATTGTTAGTAATCAGCTGGACAAAATATATAACACTAGCCTAGTGGTTTTTGGATATTTTACTGCAAATATCTTACAAATTGTACCTTTAAAACAAATATAATTTTCATTATAACCCAGAAGTTACGATACACGAAAGATTAATTAATTCTGTATATGCACATTGTCTCGAATGCTGCTCTCAGCGCGTGCTTTGAATGAGGGTGCGCAAGCTCCGAACATGCGTGAATTGTTTAAAATGCTGGAATCTGCAAGATTTAGAAACAAGTGCAAACAATCAAGCACGATCCGTTCAAGTGAGTGAACAATGCGAATCAAGTTAGAAATTTTCCATCACTATTCAAGATAGCCTGTCGGGCAGGACGGTGATATATTTTGGAGCCCAACTGGAAACGCAATAGCCCTGGGATGTCGGGCAGGCGATTTTACAAGCCCTTCACCTCAGATCTATCCAGTTTGTGAACCATTGGTTTCCACACTAGTTTCGTTCAACAAAATAAATAATTATTTTTAAAGATTGACTCAAAAGAATCATCTTTTCACAAATTGGATCATGAACTTGTATTACCGAGCCAAAGATGATCTGTTATTGAACATTTAGAATGAATAAAGGACTTCAAGTTCATCTGTAAATCACATAAAGCTATTGTTTGAGTTTATAAACTTCTATTTAATGCATGGTTCATGTGGATCTGTTAACTGAATGCAAAGTGTGAGTTCTAGGAGAATGTTTGTGTCGTAATGAGCATTTATCGCTCACTAGGAGCTGCTAGATTAACAGCTGCTGCACGCAGGTTTTTTTTTTCAGCGGACACTCAGTTGCCCTATTGGTTAAAATCCGCAAACTGTTTACTTAAATATTAAATTAATAAATGACATCAAAACAGGGGCGGATGCGTTATGATGTGGTGGGCTGCTGTGGGCCAGATCCAGTGTTGTGTGTAACGCGTTACAGTAACGTAACTACTTTTTCGGGTAAAAAGTAGTGTAATGCGCTACTACTGAAAATTTGGTAACGAAACATAGTTCATTTTTAAATTCGGCGAAACGTTACTTTTCCCATGGTTAGATTTGACAGCGACACTGCCATCTGCGCGCTTGCGCAATAGTTACAAGCTCCACACAGTACGTGACAGAGGCTGGTAGCAGTCTGCAAAGCAATCATGGCAAGTGAGAAGCAGCCGACGCTAACTTTTGAGGGATGGAGGTATTCCCACTACTTCAAACTCGTTGAAACTTAGGCCCTGGAGACCCTGATGTCAAGGACGCTCGCACTCCAAAATGGACTTTCAAGGATGACAGCTGACCTACCGGGTGTAATTGTACAGGTAAGCCAATTCTTAATAGTCTATCTGAAAGTTAGCTACAGGCCTATATGTGTTGTAGCCTAGTATGTGTAAATAAAATAAATAAAAAAATGTATTTCATGTATGTTGATTATATGAAAAGTGTAAAGCATGAGTAAGATCATAATTTTGCGCAATATATCGGGAGACAAATGGAGTGGGCAGACATGATTTTGACCACTTTATTAAGTTTGTTTTTGTACAAAGCCTTTCTTTAAAACGAAGGCTAAAGTAGGCTAAATATAGCATGCAATATAATCATCATGGCGTGAACTGGAGTCTCAGATAAACTCAGATAAGCTACTTGCCTCACAGACCTGAGAAATATATAGAAAGCTTGAAATGTGTACTTTTAAACAAAATATATATTTTTTCTTAAAATCTCTCTTTTTTGTCTCCTACTATTGTTTTTCTACCTTGATAGAGTGAGTCGTATGTCTGAAAACTAAGCTTATGTCTTCAATATCATTTTGTCCTAGGCTATTAAGACGCGATTCGCACCGGTGTTGGAGAGCAGGGAAGCTTTATTGGCTGCCTTGACGTTGCCGAAATTTAAAGTTCGGTGGAAAGGGGGAGCGGAGCGGAGAGAAGCGGCGCGTGCGCTCCTCATCGCGGAGTGTCGCACTCTACCCCATGATGCAGAGCCGGCTGAGAATAAAAACAGAGAAGTTGCTGCACACAGCAGCGCCAATGAAAATGACTTTTTTTCTTTTGGTGAGGAGGAGGAAGACGCAATGGCCTTTAGTGCAGACTCAGAGGTACTTGAGTACATGAGATCAGGCTCAGAGTTAGAAGTTCTCAACCGTTTCCCCCGAGTGAAAGCTGTGTTCATGAAATACAACACTGCCACACCATCCAGTCCACCGGTGGAAAGGCTGTTCAGCCTGGGGGGCCTTGTGCTTACCCCCAGAAGAAACAGACTTTCAGATAAACGTTTTGAAAGACTGCTCCTGATGAGGTGAGCAATTAAAGACAGGATAAAATTATTTGGATGACCTATCCCTTTAATTCAGTTACTTGTCTCTTGTCTGGCCATTAGTTTCTCTGAAGCTTGGCAAGCATGCAATTTAAGCAAAATAACCAGAAATATCCTCCACAATGTGGTCGCTATTTACATCTTCGACCATACAGGTTCATCTCAATAAATTAGAATGTTGTGGAAAAGTTTTTATCCTTTTTTTTTTATAAGCTTTTATTTCAGTAATTCAACTAAAATAGTGAAATTTGTGTATTAAATAAATTTAGTTATTTTAATTGTGATGATTTTGGCTAACATTTAACTAAAACACAACAATTCATTATCTCAACAAATTAGAATACTTCATAAGACCAAAAAAATAAATACAAATAAAAATAATACTTGGTAGAGGCTCCTTTTGCTTTAATTACTGCCTCAATTCGGTGTGGCATGGAGATGATCAATTTGTGGCACTGCTGAGGTGGTATGGAAGCCCAGGTTTCTTTGACAATGACCTTCAGCTCATATTCAATTTTTGGTCTCTTGTTTCTCGTTTCCTCTTGACAATAGCGTGTGGGAAGGTGCCAAATCCTGCTGGAAAATTAAATCAGCGTCTTCAAAAAGCTGGTCAGCAGAAGGATCATGAAGCTCTCCAAAATGTATTTGTAAACAGGTGCAGTGACAAAAAACACAATGGACCAACACCAGCAGATGACATTGCACCCCAAATCATCGCAGACTGTGGAAGCTTAACACTGGACTTCAAGCAACTTGGGCTATGAGCTTCTCCACCCTTTCCTTCTGACTCTAGGACCTTGGTTTACAAATGCAATACAAAACTTGCTCTCATCTGAAAAGAAGACTTTGGACCATTGGGCAACAGTCCAGTTCTTCTTCTCCTTAGCCCAGGTAAGATGCCTCTGAAGTTGTCTGTGGTTCAGCAAATTCTTTGACATGTCTGTGTGTGGTGTCTCTTGATGTCTTGACCCTATTCTCAGTCCATTCCTTGTGAAGTTCACTCAAATTCTTGAAACGATTTTGCTTGACAATCCTCATAAAGCTTTGGTTCTCTCGGTTGGTTGTGCATCTTTTTCTTCCACAATTTTTCCTCAGGGCTGCTGTTGGCCAAATGGGTGCCCTAAGCAGGATTGTATTGTTGTGCCCCCATTCCTCAAATATGATGATGGAAAAAAAAAACGACTATAGGGATGAAAATTTAACGTTAATAAAATAAAAAACTAAATGAATACATTTTTATTATCTACAAATTACAATTGTAGCTCTTTACATTTACCTATGGCTATACCTTTATTATTTTATAGTCTCAAGCATTCAGAAATCATGAAAAAGGAAATTAAGTAGTTTTACTATGATAAAACCATTATTTATTTTTGTAAGTGTTGAGATATCCATGTTTTTTGTTGAAGAAATCATAAAGGCTGTGTCATCTATAGCAAAAGGTGTCCAAAAATGTAAGATTAAGGAAATATTTGTTTTGTCAGTATAGCCTATACAAGGATTTGATTGTCCTGTAGGTGTAGCAGCAGCAATTACATAGCATTTGGCTCCCTTTTCAGGCATTTGTAATAACATGTAAATAAATTGTTTGTTTTGTATTTAATGCTGTCCAACGGGAGTTGGTGCCCTACGCATACTGTGTACTCTGTGTATAGGGAGCAGCGGTACTGTTTTAACTTCCACTCAACTTTCTATTAACATGCTTGGAAACAGCACTCTGTGAACAGCTAGCTTCTTTGGCTTCTTTTGTAAAATGTTAGCCAAAATCATCACAATTAAAATAACCAAAGACTTCAACTAATTCATTCTGTGTGCACTGAATTTATTTAATACATGAGTTTCACAATTTGAGTTGAATTACTGAAATAAATGAACTTTTCCATGACATTCTAATTTATTGAGATAGACCTGTAAACACTTGCATTACCAAGGCAACTACTAACATGTTCTTTTCTCAAGCTCTTTTATCGGCCCCACAAAGGAAAATGAAACCATATTCATGCAGACCGGCCTGGATTGGCACGGGATGATGGGATGGTAATCAACAAGAACTGTTCTTCCTCACAATGGAAAAGAGGCTAAAGATATTTGAAGATGTAAAGAAAATTGTCAAACTCTGCAATTACAATTTACAGGATTGTTAACCTCAACATGAACAAACACTCCATACACTTATTCTCACATAGCTCTCACTGTGAAATTAAAATGTTACAGTAGGCTGTTTGGCCTCCTCATTTCCATTTAGCTCCCAAACAATTTATTACTTTTGTCAGGGGACTAAAATCTGTTACATTTCCCTTTTGCTCCCACACCTGAACATTTCAAGGCCCAGCTGAGTGGGATGTTTTATTTATTTTGTGGCCATGCTGCAAAAAACAAACAAACACAAAAGCTTGTAATGAAAAAGCACTAAAACCACCAATCCTGTGCCTGAGCTCTTCAGATGCAAATGGACCTAATTAACTCTGAATAAAGTCAACAATCTTCTTGAAAGAACAATTGTTTGGTAAGCTTTTTCTATCTCTCTGTATTTTTCTCTTTCAGGCAAACTGAAAATGTGAAAATTGACAGAAGCTAATCGGGCTCTATTGAAAGTGCTGTGTTTGCCTCTGCCTCTAAAACTAATACTAAGCAACTTCCTCTAGGGAAGTGGACACTGTGTTTGTAACACAGGAAAATAGCTGTAATGACAGAAAAATTAAGGTAACACTTTACAAATTTTGTTTACAAATGTAAATAATAAATTGTTCTATAGTATAGGAAACTTTCCATAAAAAATGTATAAAAGCTTAAAAAATATATACCTACTTGTGAATTATCCAGAGGCGGACAGTATTGAAGTATTTTCCAAAGTATCTATAGTTTATCAGAGTGTTTTTCTTTGGAAAACTTTACTTCACTTCATTCCAAAGTATAATGTCATGCATTTTACTGCACTTCATTTCATAAATAAAAGTTGTTTGTTTTACCTTTAATACTTAAAAGTTAGTACTATCTTGTACTCAAGTAAGAAATGCAAAGTGGTGCAGTAAAAAGTAAAATATTATGTTTTGGAATTTTGTGAAGTAAAGTTTTATAAAGAAAAACACTGCAGAGTAAAAATACTTCATTTCTGTCTGCCTCTGCAAATAACCTCAAGTGCTATTTTGACTGACATTGTTGCCTCTATTTCACCGTTTTTGGGCTGTACAAATTGGAACAATGCTGTTACATTCTCATCCTCATCCTCATTGGTCATCTGCTTAAGACCAATAAAGTTGAGCCAGCCTCTTTCTGACTTAGGAGTCCAAAGCACCCATCAATCACATCTTGGTTAGAGGCTCTGTTTTTAAGCAGCACCTTAGAAACACTACTTGCTAATGGGATGAGAGGGTAAAAGCAGGATCTCCAGAGCAACTACAGCCCTGAAAGGATTGCAATCTGTGGGCTCCACAAAAAAAATGGGCTCCACATCTCTCCATCAGAGCAACACACTGTGGCACTGGTAAAGCTGGCCTGGTTTTAACTCCTTGAAGTTTATGCTGACATCAGTGTTAAAATGTGTTGTATCAGGCACATACTGGAACAGAACAAAGCAGTTCCCTATCTGTCGGTCACTACGAGTTATGTCGAACGACATATGGTTCCTCACTTGGGAGGCCAATCATCTCTGAGTTTAAGAGAAAACGCCAATGAAAATTGGCTAGTGGATTTAACATACCTGAGCCACTCCTCGTGCCAACAGGTGCATCCACTCATTTGATTTTTGCTTCAAAGCCGAGTGGTTGTATGAAAGCTGTTATACTCCACTTTTTTTCCATTCATCTGCTGTGTCGGGAAGCTGTTCTGGTTGGCGGTACGTCGCAAACAGCGGTGTCCCTTTCAGCGATTCCCCTAAGAGAGCAGATTTCCCAAAAGAGCAAATCACGGACGATTCGCGTCTTTTTAAAGACGCCGTTTTGTCCGCGTCTTTCTGGATGCGGTCATTTCCTGTTCTCTGATAATGGCCACGATCGTTGTCTTCCATGTCTGGGCATTCAGCATGCTGAAGGCGCGTTCTCGGATGGTTCATGCACGCACTGCGTGTGTGACCATGGCAACGCTGCGATCGCGTCTCTCCTTTCTTAAAGGGAAAGGAGCAGACCCCTCTGTCACTACCCATTCCGGTTTCTCTGTCACGAGCAGAGGAACGCCGGCTAGTGCTCTGGGAGATTTGAAGGTGACAGTGAGAGCTTCTCCGCTGGGCCACGCCCCACGGACCCCTTCCACAGTGTTTGTCCTGTGCGGCTGCTGGGTGATTTTGCCTGGCTGTCTTAATGCAGTCCCAACGGGTCATTCAGTTTGCCGCCGGGGATCAGATGTCAATTGCAGCATCGAGGATGTGCTGTTGACCTCTGTGGATGAAGATTCGGGGGGGGCTGCCCCCCTCAGGTGTTGTCGCCACTGCCGAATTGGACCCAGAGTTGACAGCCGTGCTTGCTTGGGCAGCTGTGAGCATCAGGATGGAGGTGAATGCACCGCCCAGCCCCTGAGTGCTCATGGCTGTTTGATTGGTTCTCGGTGTAGAGCGCGACTCATGGATGTGCATGGGGAAGTGATGTAGTCGTGGATGGCCCCTTTTTACGGCCGGAAGCAGCTCATTTCATTCCTCCGTCATCACTACACTTGACGCCACCACTGGGATTAATAGTCCGCGCCTCTCACCCAAGGCCTGTAAGCTGTCGGCCGCGCTCGCTACCAAGGCTTACAGTGCTGCGGGCCAAGCTGCCTCTGCTTTGCATGCCATGGCTGTCCTGCAAACTCCAAGCCAAGGCTTTAACAAATGCACAAGGGTAGAACAAAACCGAGGTTGATGCAGGAACTGCGCACGGTGACTGACTTCGCCTTAAGGGTGATGAAGGTCACGGCGCGGTCCCTCGGGAAGGCGATGTCCATGCTGGTGGTCCAGGAGCGCCATCTCTGGCTGACCCTGGCCGAGATGAGAGACGTCGACAAAGCCCGCTTTCTCAATGCTCCCGTCTCCCAGTCAGGCCTGTTCAGCGACACGGTCGAGGACTTTGCCCAGCAGTTCTCGGTGGTGCAAAAGCAGACTGAGGCCATCCAGCACATCTTGCCCCGATGTGATCCTTCGGTTGCCACCATTCCATCGTGGGCAGCACCTCAGCCTGCTCGTCGCCGTGGGCGCCCCCCTGCGTCCTCCACACCAGCTCTCTCCTCGTGCAGGAGAGCGGCGCCCCCCGTGTCACTCCCGGCTGCGGAGTCCTCTAAAAAGATGACTAAGCAGCCCTGACACGGGCAACTCAGAGATGTGGGGGACTGCTCTTCAGGAGCTGGCGGAGACAGCACCACTCCTTCCCCCGGAGGAGGGCCGGGTGGAGAATCTTCAGTTTTTGTTTCTTTCTGTTCCGCCACTGGTCCAATGGCCGGCGGCACCCAGTTTGTCAAAAAAAGAGCAATCTCCCTTTCCTCCAAGTTGCAAGGCTCGTGGGTTGATGATGAACGACGCACTGCCTCCTCATTCTCACCCACGACGCCCCCTTTCGCCAATGGTCAAGAGGTCGCGGTTCAGAGCCTCTCCACGCATCTCCGGCCAGTTCCTCCGGGAACATGAGGAGTGTGGCTGTGATGACTTGGAACGCGATGCCTTCTGGGCCATCCAACACAACTCCCCATCGCTGCACCACTGCGGGTATGTCGACTGTCCCTTTGGTGCCACTTGTATGGAGTATGGGAGCGTGGCTTGTGCAGCCCAACCCGTCACGCTGGCTCATTCGGTTACGCGATTCAGTTCGCCTGGCCACTTCCCAAGTTCAATGGCATCCTCGAGATTTCGGTGACAGTCCGGGACGTATCTGTCTTGCGCGAGGTGATTGCTGTCCTGCTGGCGAAGGATGCAATCGATCCGGTCCCTCCAGCCGAGATGAGGACGGGGTTTTACAGCCCTTACTTCATCGTACCCAAGAAAAGCGGTGGCCTTCGGCCTATCCTGGATCTGCGAGTCCTGAATCGGGCCCTGCACAAGCTCCCGTTCAAGATGCTGACGCAGAAACGCATTCTGAAATGCGTTCAGCCCCAGGACTGGTTTGCAGCGATCGACCTGAAAGACTCGTACTTTCATATCTCGATCCTCCCTTGCCACAGACCATTTCTGCGAGTTGCATTCGAGGGCCAGGCATGGCAGTACAAGGTCCTCCCCTTCGGGCTCTCCCTGTCCCCCCGTGTCTTCACGAAGCTCGCGGAGGGCGCCCTTGCCCCACTCTGGGAAGTGGGCGTCAGGATCCTCAACTATCTCGATGACTGGCTCATTATGGCCTGGTCCCGAGAACAGTTGTGCGATCACAGGGACTCCAGCACCTCAGTCAGTTGGGGCTTCATGTCAACCGAGAGAAGAGCAAGCTCTCCCCTGTGCAGAGAATCTCTTATCTCGGAATGGAGTTAGACTCAGTGAGTATGATGGCACGGCTCACCAGCGAGCGTGCCCAGTCAGTGCTGAACTGCCTGAGTTTCTTCAGAGGCAGGACAGTGGTACCACTGAAACACTTTCAGAGGCTCCTGGGGCATATGGCATCCGCAGCAGCAGTCACGCCACTCAGGTTGCTCCATATGAGGCCACTTCAGCACTGGTTGCACTCCCGAGTCCCGAGATGGGCATGGCGCCACGGTACAAATCGTGTCAGCATCACACCGTTGTGTCGCCGCCTATTCAGCCCCTGGTCGGACCTTGCCTTTCTACGGGTCTGCGTGCCCTTATAACAAGTGTCCCGGTATGTTGTTGTCAAAACAGATGCCTCCAACACGGGCTGGGACCATTTGGCACCCGCGTCCAGATCTTTGGAACCTCCACGTTTGGCTTCTGGTCGGGACACGGCAGACCTAAGTGATCTGCCACCAGCGGACACTATAACTCAGGCTAGAGCCCCCTCTACGAAGCAGGCCTATGCTCTGAACTGGAGTCTGTTCACGAATTGGTGTTCTTCTCACCGAGAAGACTCCTGGAGATGCCCGGTCAGAGTCGTGCTTTCTTTCCTGCAAGAAAGGTTGTAGCGTGGGATGTCACCCTCCACCCTGAAAGTGTATGTGGCTGCCATTGCACCCCATCATGATGCAGTGGACGGCCGGTCCCTGGGGAGGCATGACCTGATGGTTAGGTTCCTGGATTCGCTGGATTCAGTCGAGCTTAAGTTCCTGTCTCTCAAGACAGCGATCCTGATCGTGCTCACTTCCATCAAGAGGGTCGGGGACCTCCAAGCATTTTTGGTAAGTGAAGAGTGCCTTGCTGGGTGTCATACTTGCTGCGCCATTCCCCCTAACACAGGGATGCGAGCACCTTTCTTCTCCCAGTAGAGTTCCCCGGTTGGCGCACCCTGGTTGAGCATCCTCCAGCACCATTGGCAGTCAGACTTGGCGGAGCAGTCTGTCGCCAGGCCCAGTACTGGTGTTAGCATGCCCGGAGTTCCGGTCAGCCCCTGTACTGGGCTATGTGTTTATATGGCTTGATTACCTACTGGTAATCCCATATGTGTATTCTTCCACGGTAAGGTTTCCCTCTTGGCAAACCCGTGTCTTCCCTTGACAGACCCGCTCTGTCAGTCTCTTCTGGCAGTTGTTCCATCCCTACTCTAAGGTAGGACCTGCCTCTAAGGAGACTCATTCCATATGTAGTACTGCCCCCCGGGCCAGTCCATATCAGCATCTCCACATGTCACCTCCATACGGGTAGGATGTGGTCTCCGTAGCGACCTTTTGCTAAGGCTCGCTTCCCCATCGTCTTGCCAAGCTGTAAGAATAAATACGGAAGATTTGAAGCAATCTTTCTCCGAAGGTTGAAATCCCTTCCACTAACTTTGTGTGGCCGGACCAGCAGCATGGCCTTCTCCAGCAGCTATGTACTCTCCCTTTAGTACCAGGTCAGTGAATTTGCGCTGGGGCTTTGGGAAGGTTACGACCTTAAGCGAAGCTTTTATGGCACGCCAGGGCTTGTCGACAATTGCAGAGTCACAGGGTTGTGACGGTGTTCAGGTTGTGGCGTTTTCCATAGGACCCCATATGTCGTTCGACATAACTCGTAGTGAGCGACAGATAGGGAATGTCTCAGTTACGTATGTAACCCTCCTTCCCTGATGGAGGGAACGGAGACGTTATGTTCCCATGCCACAACCTTGAACCGCTCGCTGTTGCCGGGACACGTTCTCGGCTCCTCAGCGTAAAACCTAATGAGTGGATGCACCTGTCGCCCTATTTATACCCGTTGGCACGGGGAGTGCTCAGGTATGTTAAATCCACGAGCCAATTTTCATTGCCGTTTTCTCTTAAACTCAGAGATGATTGGCCTCCCAAGTGAGACCCCATATGCCGTTCCTTCCATCAGGGAACGAGGTTTACGCACATAACTGAGACGTTCTGGCATTATGCTTTTTTAAAGAGGATTCCAAGCAAGCAAGTTATTTTCTTACATTCGTATATGAGATTTCATATTGCTGTGTCCACTACATTCATTACTTCCATAGTTTTTACCTATATCATGGCTTTAGTAGAACCCATAACATATGAATTTACTAAATAAGTTTCAAAAAGCTAGTATCTGCTGTTAAAGGTTCAACCATTGTGTCTAGAGTGTTTATGCACAGCAGTGTAATATTTGCAGTGTTAAAAGGTATTAATTCCCAAAGATTTGACTTAACAATCTACAGTGTTAAAGGGGGGGTGAAATGCTCATTTTCACTCAATATCCTGTTAATCTTGAGTACCTATAGAGTAGTACTGCATCCTTCATAACTAGAGCTGTAGTCAAGTCCGGCCTTGTCGAGTCCAAGTCAGGACTAGTCGAGACCGAGTCAAAACCGAGTCCAAAGAGGTTCGAGTCCAAGTCAAGTCCAAGTCCAAAAGTTTCGAGTCCAAGTCCAAGACCGAGTCCAAATGAAAGAAAAAAGGGTCCTCTTCAAGACCACATACTTAACTACTGATAATGTTTGTGATGCGAGAGAAAGCATATCTCCTATTCTAAGAAAATCATTTTACATTATTATTTGTAATGATCAAAAAGCATGTGCAAAGTAACAACTCTGTAGGACAGGGGTCTCCAAACTACATCCTGGATGGCCAATGTCCTGAAAAGTTTAGCTCCAACTGGCCTTAAAACACCTGGAAGATTAGTGTGTCTAGTAAGAGCTTGATTAGGTTCAAGTGTGTATAATTAGGGTTAAAGCTAACAGGGGCGTTAAACAAGATCCTGGGTCCTATGCATAGACAGTCCTGATGGGCCCCATGACCCCCACCCATGAAAATATCCAGGTAAAAAATATATATTTCAGATTTATACTTTTCAAGGGCCCTCTCTTCCTTTGGGGCCTTGCTACTGGTTTTACCCCCAGTCCGACCCTGGGAGCTAAACTTGGATAAACAAAGTTTGGAACTGTAAGGTCAAATAATTTTTATGTACTTTATTTTTTGTTGACATTATATCTGTGGTCAAAAATGTATATGACTATGCCTAATTGGCACAGTGCACAGACACACGCAAAGCTCGGGATATGATAAATGCGCGCAGCAAGGCTAGAATGGATACGTTTGGCTCTACTGGGCATGCGCACATAAATACAGCGGAATTTTTGTCATACTGCTCTAGGGCTTGCATAGACTAGTCGAGCTCTGTCAGAAACAATCGACTACTCCAGCATGCATTAACCATAATGCATACAAAGTGTTTGCAAGTGCGACGTGAATTTTAGAATTACAATATTGCGGAGCTGTTACTATATGACCTTATCTATGTTGCATGTAAAAATAAAATATGTAATGTAATAATTAGGGTTGTGCCTGAAGCCGAATACCTTATTCGGAATGGCACGGATAATGGCTTAAAAAACGAATAACGCTCAAGGAATAATTCTGCCTGAATACTCGGCTGAAGCTGACACAGTCTGGTGTTTGCTAGATAACAGGTGATCCAGGGCATCAGCGCCAGAAGTGAATGAATGTAAACTTTATGAGTGAAAAGAGAGCAAATCAAACACCGCATTGTTGTCGCCTCTCTGTTTATCTCTCAGAAATCAGAGCGTTGCAAGAGGAATTTTACCTATAATAATACATCATAGCTACACGTTATATTATTTGTATATATTTAAAAGGCAAATATTGAAAGCTTAGGCTACCATGATACGAATGAATGGAATAAGCACATCGCGCTCACCAATCAAACAGCTGCGCTGCGCATCTCAGTCTCTCAAAAACCAAATCAGTTCTCTCTCAAGAGTAGGCTAATGATCAGCTTAGATACGGATACATTGTCTACTTTTCCTACATGTTTGCATCTTTACCTTTTGCTGGTTTGCGCGGAACACACACATCTGTTTAGTGAAGTTCATTAACATTAAGACTCGCTCAAAGTGTTCTGCGTAATGAGAATGTGTGCATTGAATAGATTCAGTCGTGTTCAAATGATCACTAAACGTTTGTCATGACATCTCTCTGCTTGCATGATAAATATTATTTTAGAAATTAATAATTATTTCAGTTTAACACGACATACTTGTTCAGTGATAACTACGAAAAAATATATAAAAAGTCATAACAGTCTTATCAAGTAACTGTACGATGTTGTATCCAAATGCAGATAGGAAAAATTTTGTGATTGTTACAGATACAAATACTGGCTGTTACATGAAAATGTAAATATTTAATGTCATAATTATAAAGTTTTTAAAATTTACATATGTAATTGTTGCATAAGGCTATACATTAATACGCGTTTATTGATAAAAAAAAAAAAAAAGTCTATCTAGGTGTAGACGTAAATAAAACACAATCTAACAGGTAGAAAATTAAATTAGAAACATCTAAACTTTTCAGGTCGCAGTAAGTGCACCACTGGTCATGCACATCCTTTCCCGGAACAATACTGAAAGCTAAGGCAAGATGGAGAAACAGATGATCATAGTTGTACAAGGATAGCCATTTTTTAAACGAATCTATTAGCAGAGCTACTGCAAGTGATTTTAAGTGCAAGTGCTTGAATTCCATTTATTCTTTGCTGAAACTTCTGCGTCATCATGGAGAGCGGGTCATGGTTGCCCAGCAACAGCAGACGCCACTGGAGCGCAAGCGCAGGCTACAGAGTGCTTTGGAAAAAAGGAGAGCGGCGCACCTACCGTTTTCCACACGTTTTCAGTCGCGACATCATGCAAATGTGGTTTTGTTTTGAAGGAGAAATTTTTTATTTAATTTTTTTGCCACACTCGGTCGAGACCAAGTAGAAGACTTGGCGAGTCCAATGGCCAAGTCCGAGACAAGTCCGAGTGCAAATTCAACGAGTCCGAGACGACAGAAAAATGTCTCGAGTCCGGACTCGAGTCCAAGACCGGACTCGAGTACTACAGCCCTATTCATAACTCCAAAAAGTCTTTAGTTTTATTATATTCATAAGAGAAAGATAGTCTGTACCGATTTTTCCCGGAAAAACACGAGCGCCTAGAGGCGTGACGTGTGGGCGGAGCTAAAGAATCACGAGCGCCAGTAGGCTTTTGCGTCGAGAGCATTTGGAAGCTGTGTCATTACCCAGAGCCGTTGAAAAACATATTTAACGGCTCTGACATTGCCTTGAGGAAAAAACCATCATCCAAAATAAACCATGGCTAACAGTCAGATTGAGCCGTTTATTTATGATCCAGAATCAGATCCCGAGGCTGAAACTGAACGAGAGCAGCAGCAGCAACGACTCGCTCCGAGCAGGTCTCGAACCCGGGTCTCTGGCATGGGAGGGGACGCACTAACAAGGAGGCAGAGATATTTTAAGCAGTTTTACTCACCGCCTGCGGTTCCAGCACACGATCGTGACCCTTTTTCGTTGGGATTGCATCATCCTTAAGAAATCCGTCGTCAAACTGGCCCTTGTTTGTAAAACAAGCATCTTCGAAATGCAGGGAACAAACACAAACACTTGCACAACTCCGTTGATGCTCTGTAAAAATAAACTCCGTCCACTGGTCCCTTAATGCTGTTTTTTCTTTGGTAATCTGTGCAGGGTTGTCTTGCCCTGGCAACCAAAAACACTCCTCCTTTTGTGACATTTCGCGACGCTCTCGCTCTGATCAGTGATTGTCTGTGCACAGCCTCTCTCTTCTCTGCAATGCGGGAGCGTGCGCTCTTCCGGGAGAAGTGCCCTCAGGACCCATATAAGGAAATTCCGCTCCATCTAACGTCACACAGAGCCATACTTGAAAAAAACTTTCCGAAACTTGTGACAAACCGGAAGGAGTATTTTTTGGAACAGAAATACTCCTTCAAACGTACAACTTAATTTTTGAAACTTTGTCCATGTTTAGCATGGGAATCCAACTCTTTAACAGTGTAAAAAACTCAGTATGCATGAAATAGCATTTCACCCCCCCCCCCCTTTAAACAGTACTCATGTTCAGTTTTGTTATATGGTGTAATTTAACTTTTACCCTAAAAGTGCAAAACAAAAAAATAACTTTTTATTGTGTTGGATTCCTTTTTCCCTAGATTAAGTTAGTTTTTATTTTATTTATTTTTTTTTTTTTTTACTGGGAGAACAGTACTATAAAGGAATAGGGGGACACATGCAGGTATTGGAAGTGCATTGGAAGACAACACATTCTCACTCCTAACTCTTCACATATTGACGTTTGGTCAGGACCAAGCCAGGACCATTTGGTGTCACTTTTTGATGCACAGACATTTTTCATTGTGCAGGGTCCTCCATTGCTTTCAATAAGAAACCCTTGGTGTCAGTATGCTGATACAAAAGGCACTTGGAATTTTATTGTCATGATTAAATTATATATTGGGTAATAATACTGCCATCATTACATATATGTTGGGGTGTGATTTTTCAGTGTAAACAGTCACAACAATTTTATTTACATAGTATTTAAACATTTATGAGCACATAATCCAACCACTGCCCCTAAACAATTTGTCAATAAAACACAAGATATAACACTAAGATAAAGCTACAGTCATAAAAAAAAAAAACATAATAATAATAATAATAATCCAAGTCTTCTGAGGCAAAACAATTTATTTGTGAGAGAAATAGATGGCAGCCAAATCACCCTGTAGCCCAAGACCAACTGATGCTAAGAAGGGTCGAGCCTGGTCAGTACCTGGATGGGAGAACTCATGGGAAAATGTCTCATGAGTTCTCAACTAGGTGTTTAGAATGTCTCAACTAGGTTGTCGCTGGAAGAGGTGTTAGTGAATCCAGCAGGGTGCTTACCCTGCAGTCTCTGTGGGTCCTAGCACCCCAGTGTAGTGATGTGAAAACTGTAAACAAGCACCGTCCTTCGGATGAGACATTAAAGCCGAATTCCTGACTCTCTGTGGTCACTAAAAACCCAGGATGTCTTTCGAAAAGAGTAGAGGTGTGATAGTATCCTGGCCAAATTCACCCATTGGCCTCTGATCATCACGACCTCCTAACAATCCCCAAATCTACTGATTGGCTTCATCACTCTGTCTCATCTCCACCAATAAGCTGGTGTTCTGGTGCACTATGGCTGCCATCTCATCATCCAGGTGGATACCGCACAATTATGGTGGATGAGGTGATACCCCCTTTCATGTAAAGCACTTTGAGTGCTTAGAAAATTGCTATATAAATGTAAGGAATTATTATTAATATTATTAGACACGATCACCGTCTCCATCCGCCGTAAAGCTGAGATCCTGTGTGAAGACAAATAAATAAATGCAGACAGAAGAAGCCTTACATCAGCCTTGGTTGTGAAATGTCATTGGCTCATGTGTGTCTCATGAACGTCTGTGTCACACAACCGGAGTAACCTTTTGAATGAGATGTGAGCGTGTTTACGGAACAGGATCATGTTCAGCAATTAAAACTTTATACTTTACATCACAAAAACATATCGTTGTAAGGACGCGGAGGCGGCGTTAGAATCCATATGCAGTTTAATAACTTCCACAGCAGACAAATCCAAACAGTAGGCAGAGAATCGTAATTGTAGGAGGCAGAGAATCATACACAGATAGGCAGTCCAATCCAAACAACAAGACAGTGGGCAAATCCAAAGACAGATACAGGGAAACCAGGCAGAGATCATACACAAGAAGGCAAACTATGGCAATGGGAAAACCGCTCGGTAAGGCAGACTGGCTGTCAATACTTCACAACGTGACAGTGGTGGCGGCCATGCTTATATATAGCACAAACAGGAAGCAGAGGGAGTGGATCACAGTCAGTACTCGGGAGAGGGCTCCCTCTGCTGGCGTGGCGTTACAATTGTATGGCTTCAGAAGACTTTGAATGCAATAGGACTAGTTTGTAATGATTTTATACTGCTTTTTAATGGTCAGTTTTTTTTCAATTAATAACTGTGAATGTAATTCACATTATTTGCTTCTACATTTTTCAAAAGTGGGTAGGTTTAGGGTAGGGGTGGGGTAAAGCCCTGGACACACCAAGCTGATGATCGGTCGTTTGCCATCGTAAGTGAAAAGTGAGAAAGTGAAAGCTCTAATTGTATGTTCAGTTTAGAAAAAGAGTCAGTGCAGAGAATTAAAGCAAAAGTGATAAAAACTAGCATGTGAATGAAGGCGGTACAGACAGAAGGCTGTGGCTTAGTGGTTAGAGAGTTTGACTGAAGATTGTGGGTCAGAGTCTCGGGTTGGCAATACCATGACTTAGGTGCCCTTGAGCAAGGCACCGAACCCCCAACTGCTCCCAAGGTGCCGCAGCATAAATGGTTTCCCACTGCCCCGGGTGTGTGTTCACTGCTGTATGTGTGCACTTTGGATGGGTTAAATGCAGAGCATGATTCTGAGTATGGGGTCACCATGCTTGGCTGTATGTCACTTCACTTTTTAAAATGTTACGTAATCTTTCCCAATCAATCTAATATGCAAATGTTTTCATAGCAACATGAGCCGCTTAAAATTATTAAAGTTATTAACGTTAATGATATTCAAAATGGTAAGCAAGCGCTGCTTTGTTTATATTTCGTATATATGTGTTTATCTAGAATGTCTTTGTTTCGGTTTCTACTTTTGATTGATGAATATATACTATTAATAGCCGCTGATATGAACAGCTCATTCCTCTCAGGGATGTGCAGAGCACACTTGTTAGTTTGCTGTCGACTGTAGTCTGTGCGGTATGTTCCATGTTTTTGGTCTGAAACTGCCGACGCGAGGCGACAACACTGTCGGCTTTCGTCGCCACTAGTTCTTTGAAGTCGGCTTGGTCCCGGCCTTTAGGTGCTCCAATAAAAGCATACATTTATATAAAATTATATATATATATATATATATATATATATATATATATATATATTTTTTTTTTTTTTTTTAAAGCATGCAAACACAATTAAATTAAAACAAACAACTGAAAAGAATTGAAGACCCTGCACATCAGAAGCAAAAACTAAAAGGATACAACATTGCATTGAAAAGCTGAAGACCTAAAGGGGTACCTTGAACATCAAAAAGAATTACCAGGGGCTCCTGACCAAGCGTCAATATGTGATGAGTTGCACTTTTTTTTTTACATGATTACATATTGGGGACAGTGCTCAAATCTGATTAAATCTGACATCTCATATTTTTCAACTATTTTTATAAAAAAAAAAAAAAAAAAAATTATTAACTGTGAAGCCCCAGTTCAAGTTATTTGTTTGGAAATTGAACTACACTGGTCATATTGTGTTTCTGATTCAGTAAAAAACTGTCTCATAATAGTAATTCATTCATGAATTAGACACTGGTCATTGTTTGTATTTTTCTTCTTTTTTTATTTACAAATAATTGTTAAAATAAAATAAAATCAGCTCATAACATCAATTTTATTTTGTTGTGAATGGAGAAAAAAATAATAACAATAAAAACCTTTAAGAGTAATTTGTTCATTGATAGGTCTGATATGATATGATATCCTGGCTGGTACCTGTTGGTGTCGCTGTTGGACAGTGTTTTCTCTACTTCCTGTTGGCCTTCTGTAGCTAATCATAGCTCCATGTAGCTGTTTTTATTTTATATTTTTTCTCTATAATCTTTCTTACTATCACTGTCTGTTTGTTTGTTTTTTAAATTGTAAAATATAACTTAATTCACACCATATTTCTGATATTACGATTCAATCTTATCAGATTAACTTTGGGATCGTTCACTCTTCCGTGACTGCAGCACACCTGCAAAACGTTAGCACTCGTTAGCTTGTCATTAGCGTTTTCTTTTCTCCTCTCCTCTCCTCTCCTCTCTCACGCTGCAGTTTTCCACAAGTTCATCAAACAACCGCAGTAAGAATATTTAATCAAGCACGGTGAGTAATGGCTTCTCCTACAATTGTTATTTGCACCTCTTGCCACATGTACAGTTTATCTATCTCTGTCGCTGATGAGGGATTCACATGTGATAAATGCAGGGAAACAGTTAGGCTGACAGAGAAGATTTCAGAATTAGAGACACACATCCAAACTTTAATTGAGGACAGTAAGAATGTTAGGGCTCTAGATATGGCTTTGGATGCGTCTAGCTCAGGGATTCCTGTACATTGTCCGGTTCCAGCAGAGCCCCTGCAGCAGGGCAACTGGGTGACGGTGAGGCAGCGTAGTCGTGGGTCAAAACACCGCTCTTCTGTTCCGATCAAAACATTAAACAGGTTCTCCCCACTCAGTGATGCACCCACTGAGAAACCTGATGAAAGTGCTCTAGTTATTGGCGATTCTGTTGTACGGAACGTGAATATAGAGACACCAGCCACCATAGTCAAATGTTTACCGGGAGCCAGAGCGCCTGACATCTTGGCAAATTTAAAAGTGCTGGCTAATGCTAAACGTAAATACAGTAAGATTGTTATTCATGCCGGCGCTAATGATGTTCGACTTCGCCAGTCGGAGATCACTAAAAATAACTTTAAAGAGGTGTGTGAACTTGCAAGCACGATGTCAGACACTGTAATATGCTCTGGTCCCCTCCCTGCTTACCGTGGTGACGAGATGCATAGCAGATTGTCATCACTCAATGGCTGGATGTCTAAGTGGTGCCCACAGAATAACATAGGTTTCATAGACAATTGGACGAGCTTTTGGGGCAGACCTGACCTGTTTAAAAGAGATGGTCTTCATCCCTCCTGGGGTGGCGCCACTCTTCTGTCTAGAAATATGGCAAATAGTCTTAGTGTTTATACTTGACTAACTGGGGCCCAGGTCAGGAAGCAGACAGACTGGCTAAACCGACCGTCTGCTAGCTGCCTCCCGTCACAGAGGTCAGTTAATTCTCAGCACATAGAGACTCTTTCACCTAGATATCACACTATAGAGACTGTGTCTGTTCCCCGAACTAGAAAATACAAAAAACGTCCAAACCAAGTTAAGGTTAACAATTTAATTGAGGTTCAACAAATAAAAAACAAATGCAATATGGATAAACAAATGATAAAGATTGGCTTATTGAATATCAGATCAATTTCTACGAAAACACTTTTTGTAAATAATATGATAACTGATCATAATATAGATGTGCTCTGCTTGACAGAAACCTGGCTAAAACCTGATGATTACATTATTTTAAATGAGTCCACCCCCCAAGATTATTGTTATAAACACGAGCCGCGTCTAAAAGGCAAAGGGGGAGGAGTTGCTTCAATTTATAATAACGTTTTCAGGATTTCTCAGAGGGCAGGCTTCAAGTATAACTCGTTTGAAGTAATGGTGCTTCATATAACATTATCCAGAGAAACCAATTTTAATGATAAATCCCCTGTTATGTTTGTACTGGCTACTGTATACAGGCCACCAGGGCACCATACAGACTTTATTAAAGAGTTTGGTGATTTTACATCTGAGTTAGTTCTGGCTGCAGATAAAGTCTTAATAGTTGGTGATTTTAATATCCATGTCGATAATGAAAAAGATGCATTGGGATCAGCATTTATAGACATTCTGAACTCTATTGGTGTTAGACAACACGTTTCAGGACCTACTCATTGTCGAAATCATACTCTAGATTTAATACTGTCACATGGAATTGATGTTGATAGTGTTGAAATTATTCAGCCAAGTGATGATATCTCAGATCATTATTTAGTTCTGTGTAAACTTCATATAGCCAAAATTGTAAATTCTACTTCTTGTTACAAGTATCGAAGAACCATCACTTCTACCACAAAAGACTGCTTTTTAAGTTATCTTCCTGTTGTATCCGAATTCCTTAGCATATCCAAAACCTCAGAACAACTTGATGATGTAACAGAAACTATGGACTCTCTCTTTTCTAGCACTTTAAATACAGTTGCTCCTTTACGCTTAAGAAAGGTTAAGGAAAACAGTTTGACACCATGGTATAATGAGCATACTCGCACCCTAAAGAGAGCAGCCCGAAAAATGGAGCGCAGCTGGAGGAAAACAAAACAAGAGGTATTTCGTATTGCTTGGCGGGAAAGTAGCATATCCTACAGAAAAGCATTAAAAACTGCTAGATCTGATTACTTTTCTTCTCTTTTAGAAGAAAACAAACATAACCCCAGGTATTTATTCAATACAGTGGCTAAATTAACGAAAAATAAAGCCTCAACAAGTGTTGACATTTCCCAACACCACAGCAGTAATGACTTTATGAACTACTTTACTTCTAAAAATCGATACTATTAGAGATAAAATTGCAACCATTCAGCCGTCAGCTACAGTTTCACATCAGACAGTGCACTATAGACCCCCTGAGGAACAGTTCCACTCATTCTCTACTATAGGAGAGGAAGAATTGTATAAACTTGTTAAATCATCTAAACTTACAACATGTATGTTAGACCCTATACCATCTAAGCTCTTAAAAGAGGTGCTTCCAGAAGTCATAGGTCCTCTTCTGACTATTATTAATTCCTCATTGTCATTAGGATATGTCCCCAAAACCTTCAAACTGGCTGTTATTAAGCCTCTCATAAAAAAGCCACAACTTGACCCCAGAGAACTAGTTAATTATAGACCAATCTCGAATCTCCCTTTTCTGTCCAAGATACTAGAAAAGGTGGTATCCTCACAATTATATTCCTTCTTAGAGAAAAATGGTATATGTGAGGATTTCCAGTCAGGATTTAGACCATATCATAGTACTGAAACTGCTCTCCTTAGAGTTACAAATGATCTGCTCTTATCATCTGATCGTGGGTGTATCTCTCTATTAGTTTTATTGGATCTTAGTGCTGCGTTTGACACAATTGACCACAACATTCTTTTGCATAGACTTGAACACTTTGTTGGCATCAGTGGAAGTGCATTAGCATGGTTTAAATCGTACTTATATGACCGCCATCAGTTCGTAGCAGTGAATGAAGATGTATCATATCGATCACAAGTGCAGTATGGAGTACCTCAAGGCTCAGTTCTAGGGCCGCTACTCTTCACGCTTTATATGTTACCCTTGGGAGATATCATCAGGAAACATGGTGTTAGCTTTCACTGTTATGCTGATGATACGCAGCTCTATATTTCCTCGCAGCCCGGTGAAACACACCAATTTGAAAAACTAATGGAATGCATAGTCGATATAAAAAATTGGATGACGAGTAATTTCTTACTGCTAAATTCAGAAAAAACAGAGGTGTTAATCATAGGGCCTAAAAACTCTACTTGTAATAACCTAGAACACTGTCTAAGACTTGATGGTTGCTCTGTCAATTCTTCGTCATCAGTTAGGAACCTAGGTGTGATACTTGATCGCAATCTTTCCTTAGAAAGCCACGTTTCTAGCATTTGTAAAACTGCATTTTTCCATCTCAAAAATATATCTAAATTACGGCCTATGCTCTCAATGTCAAATGCAGAAATGTTAATCCATGCATTTATGACTTCAAGGTTAGACTATTGTAATGCTTTATTGGGTGGTTGTTCTGCACGCTTGGTAAACAAACTACAGCTAGTCCAAAATGCAGCAGCAAGAGTTCTTACTAGAACCAGGAAGTATGACCATATTAGCCCGGTCCTGTCCACACTGCACTGGCTCCCTATCAAACATCGTATAGATTTTAAAATATTGCTTATTACTTATAAAGCCCTGAATGGTTTAGCACCTCAGTATTTGAATGAGCTCCTTTTACATTATACTCCTCTACGTCCGCTACGTTCTCAAAACTCAGGCAATTTGATAATACCTAGAATATCAAAATCAACTGCGGGCGGCAGATCCTTTTCCTATTTGGCGCCTAAACTCTGGAATAACCTACCTAACATTGTTCGGGAGGCAGACACACTCTTGCAGTTTAAATCTAGATTAAAGACCCATCTCTTTAACTTGGCATACACATAACATACTAATATGCTTTTAATATCTAAATCCGTTAAAGGATTTTTAGGCTGCATTAATTAGGTAAACTGGAACCGGAACACTTCACATAACACCGTACTTTCTACATCATTAGAAGAATGGCATCTACGCTAATATTTGTCTGTTTCTCTCTTGTTCCGAGGTCACCGTGGCCACCAGATCCAGTCTGTGTCCAGATCAGAGGGTCACTGCAGTCACCCGGATCCAGTACGTATCCAGACCAGATGGTGGATCAGCACCTAGAAAGGACCTCTACATCCCTGAAAGACAGCGGAGACCAGGACAACTAGAGCCCCAGATACAGATGCCCTGTAAAGACCTTGTCTCAGAGGACCACCAGGACAAGACCACAGGAAACAGATGATTCTTCTGCACAATCTGACTTTGCTGCAGCCTGGAATTGAACTACTGGTTTCGTCTGGTCAGAGGAGAACTGGCCCCCCAACTGAGCCTGGTTTCTCCCAAGGTTTTTTTCTCCATTCTATCACCGATGGAGTTTCGGTTCCTTGCCGCTGTCGCCTCTGGCTTGCTTAGTTGGGGTCACTTCATCTACAGCGATATCATTGACTTGATTGCAAATTAAAACAGACACTATTTCAACTGAACAGAGATGACATAACTAAATTCAATGATGAACTGCCTTTAACTATCATTTTGCATTATTGAGACACTGTTTTCCAAATGAATGTTGTTCAGTGCTTTGGCGCAATGTATTTTGTTTAAAGCACTATATAAATAAAGGTGATTGATTGATTGATTGATGATTTTTTTTTCTTATTGACTAATGTTGATTTGAATCACATGTAGTGAATCACAAGACTACTACTGATGTTGAAGCACTATACAAATATGTTTTCATGCTGCCACTGAAAGGAAGCAAAGATCATAATTACACAAATCAAGGTTGTGGTTATTCAGAAAATATTTTTTGATGCTAGCATTGTCAGATTTTAAATGGAATATTCTTTTAAATGTGGTCTTTTCAATTAATAGTTTCATAAAACCATCTAAAACATTAACTTTGTCATTGAAATGATCCTTGGCTTTACTAAAAACAGAAAGGTCTGACTGAACACTTGAAACTACAAACTTTATTCTTCTACTCAGAGCTCAAACTACTGACACAAAGGCCAGGCCTCAGGGGAAAGGACAGGAACATCATCAAATCATCATTTGGAAATTTAGAGACTCTCTACACCAGCTTTTAAACTGACAGTTATTGTTTTCCCAAAGAGTTCAGTTAATTCTGGTTTGAGTATCACTGCAGGCCAAGAAGAGCTGCACTCTGTATATGTAAATGCCTGAGTTCTCTAGAGTTCACTGATTCATGTTCACAATTGTCCCATGCCTCACACAAAACCCATGTGGCGGGCTGTTGGTGGGACTCTGAAAAAATGGCAGATTTAGTCATGACACTTTTCCATAATAGCTTTGGAGGGTGTCAATGAGGCAGCGCTTCAATGAGAGCAGGCAGCACAAGCTAAATTTTTTTTATTATTGATATAATCAGAGCTGCCCGAATCAGAGAATCTACAAAGAAAATTCTTAATTCTAAATATTTAATTCTGTACCAGCCCTCCAACCAAGCTGCCACCCAGCAATTTGAAGTGACATAAATCAGTGAAACATCCAGCTGCTCATCTACTTCTACTCTCTGAACAGACCTGATCTCCACAGGCCCCTTGACAACCCAGTGTCCTTCACAAAATCTTACTTTTGAGTAACACTACCTTTACAGGAAAGCTCAGAATCTCAACATAATCCAGTTTAATGAATTGAAGTATCACCCACATTTTGCATAAACACAACATTTAATATGCATAAATTACACTGCAAACTCATTTTAGTCACAGTTAAGGATTAAACCCCATATATATACTGTAAAATACTTCAAGTAATCTACAGTAGGTGGCCAACCAAAATGTAGTTTCTACCCCCGCAAGTTTATAAATTGATATGGTAAAATGTCACAGTGCATGTTAAATAGCCTAAATGAACTTGTATCTTATAGTATTCGAAGACCTTGATTGTATAATTTGATATTTTTAAATGAACAGTTACTGTATAAAATGGGACAGCAACATTTATATCAAACAGTTTTATATTGTCCACAGCTGAGCAACGTGGGAGGCAGGGTCTTTTAATAAATAAAGTTTGTGAGAGGAAAAAAAAAAATTAAGTCATGTATAAGTTGAATTTTATTCCATTTAGAAATAATAATGGCAGGCCTAATAATGTTATAGCTACCAACAGGATATTTTTAATTCCCTTCACTTTACAACAAATCCTTTAAATTTAACAAATTTTTCAGGATGTATTCATACATTATATTCATTAAAATTATTAATTTTACCATGGTGAACATGCCTAGGTAACAGTTGCTGAACGACCAGTTTGAAAGTTCGGCACGACTGCCTAGAGGGAGAATTGTGACAATCGTGTCCAAATGCCGTGTGCCATGGAAGGTGGCTTAAAGTTTGTTAAATGTGTTTATGACATAGTTCTGTTGGATGACGATGCCAATTTTTACCACGAAGCCACGAAACCAGTGTTCCAAATGTATGCGTTTTGGAGGCTGCTTAAAAAGGCCGGAAGGCCAAAACAAGAGGAATGATGCTTTCCCAACAGGAATGTACTAATTTGGACAAAGGCTTAAGGAATTTTCAAATTAGGCCACCAATCGCTAAGCTGGCAACACAGTAGGCTACGCATTATTTTTTTAGGTTGCCCCATCAAATGTTACTAACCTGTCTACTCTTCCCACAGCCAAGGAGGGGGAAGATGGGCCTATTGGTTAGAGAGTTTGACCCCTAACCCTAGGGTTGTGGGTTCGAATCTCGGGCTGGCAATACCATGACCGTGGTGTCCTTGAGCAAGGCACCGAACCCCCAACTGCTCCCCAGGCGCTGCAGCATAAATGGTTGCCCACTGCTCCGGGGGTGTGTTCATGGTGTGTGTGTGTTCACTGCCGTATGTGTGCACTTGGATGGGTTAAATGCAGAGCACGAGTTATGAGTATGGGTCACCATACTTGGCTGAATGTCATGTCACTTTCACTTTTTTTTCACTATCAACAACTACAGCAGTCGAAGCAAGCTCTGTAGGCGGTCAAAGCAGCTATCTCTCCTCTTCTTCTCATGCTCCCCTTTACTTATCTGTTTCTCCTCACTGCTGCAGCAGTGTCTGCTCCCGCAGGAGCCTTTTCTGTATCTGCCGCAGCAGTGTCTGATCCTGCAGGAGCCTTTTTCTGTATCTCCTCACTGCCGCAGCAGTGTCTTCTCCCGCAGGAGCCTTTTCTGTATCTGCCGCAGCAGTGTCTGCTCCTGCAGGAGCCTTTTTCTGTATCTCCTCACTGCCGCAGCAGTGTCTTCTCCCGCAGGAGCCTTTTCTGTATCTGCCGCAGCAGTGTCTGCTCCTGCAGGAGCCTTTTTCTGTATCTCCTCACTGCCGCAGCAGTGTCTGCTTCCGCAGGAGCCTTTTCTGTATCTGCCGCAGCAGTGTCTGCTCCTGCAGGAGCCTTTTTCTGTATCTCCTCACTGCGGCAGCAGTGTCTGCTCCCGCAGGAGCCTTTTCTGTATCTCCTCAAAAAAAAAAAAAAAAAAAAAAAAAAAAAAAAAAAAAACATTTTTCATCATTCTATGGGTCATTGGTTCTCTTCTGGCAAAAGTCGACATCACCTCCGCTTCC
Organism: Carassius gibelio; assembly: GCF_023724105.1. NCBI lineage: Eukaryota > Metazoa > Chordata > Actinopteri > Cypriniformes > Cyprinidae > Carassius > Carassius gibelio. The sequence goes on from NC_068416.1 coordinate 560,220, forward strand.
AAGTTATGCCTATTCATCCTAGGTGGTGGTGATAGTATTACGTATCGATTATAGTTAAGACGATATTAGACTCATTCTCCTATTATCGTATTTTATTATCATTATTAGGCGGCCACTATAATTCAGCTACCAAACTGCTCCGTTATTCCATTTCACTCCTGCCTGTGCTTGCACTGTAGGCGATGAAGAAGTCTCAGTCCACAAACAGACATACATCGTCTGCAGATACAAGGTATTTCATTGCACTTTAACAAGTAATCTGGTATGCGCTATATTTTAAACAAGCCTCACTAAGTTTAATGCCTCAGTTATGTTAGAATGTATCTCATTCTTTTGTTTCTGTGGTGTTGTGCTGGTCTCATCATGAGGCGCATCATCCGGAGAGCGTATGACCAATGCATCAGTTTCAACTAAACCTTCCTCCAAATATATTTACCGGTCTTGAATACTATATTTAACATGTTTGTTACGTCCATATTAGGGTTTAATTGTTGAACTTTAAATGAAATTCCCTATTGTTTCACCATTGACCGATTTCCAGATCATTTAGATAGATAACTTCTGTGTGCAGATGCGGCAAATTTTTCACAAGACAAGCGAGATGACCGTAGTACCCGATTACATGAACTATCTGTTTTAAATATAATAATTTCATATTTAACATCAGTTAATCAGTGCATCTGAAAGTTTATTCTTTTAGACTATCGGTGATTCCATAGGCTCTCTTTCTTTCACCTGCATGGTTTAAAACAGCAAAAAGTCATGCCATGACAAGAACAGAGTCTCTCTTTTCCTCCACCCAAGCACGATTACATACGTATACGTATCGTCGATCTCACGCACTGACAAGATAACGATTGACAATGGCCATATCGCTGATTAATGGCACTCATCTGAGGTACACTGGCACAGGAAATTCTATTTATTTTTTGTACACTTAATTTTTCAAATACAATGACTGCACCAAGATTTTCTGACTTTATATCGGAAGCAGCTCATTGGATTCGTTAAACAATTATGCAGTATCCTCATAGCATCTACCCTTTAGACAACCAAATTGTTCTTAGTATTGAACCCCTGTCAGGCACTGCAAGAGTGCTGCCAGCTTGATCCAACCTTTGCCTTTTCCGTAAAAAAAAAAAAAAAACCCTCCTTCACTGTCAGGCCAAATACTGGCCATACAACTTTACCCTTCTGTCTTACATTCGGATAGGCTTTCCCGTCTGATGCCGCGAGTAATTACCTCCCATCAGACGTCAGTGAGAGCCTCCCGCCTAGACCACATTACTTTTCCTTTCTACGGTCGGTGAGGCTTACCCATTCGACACTGTAAGTATTGAGCTCCCGTCAGATGGTTGCTAAGTCTCCCGCCCAGACAACTTTTTTCATCCTTTGGTCAAAAAGGCTTACCAATCCGACGCTGTCAGTATTAAGCTCCCTCGGGATGCTGGCGCGAGCCTCCAGGCCACACACCCTTACCTTTTCCTCCTACAGTCAGTGAGGCTTATCCGTTCGATGCCTTGAGTATTTGAGCTCCCATCGGACGCCGCGAGAGCCTCCTGGCAACACAACTTTACCTTTCCGTCTTACATCCAGAGAGGTTTACCCGTTCGATGCCTTGAGTATTGAGCTCCCATCGGACGTCGGCGAGAGCCTCCCAGCTAGACAACCTTACCTTTTCCTTTCTACGGTTGGCGAGACTTACCCGTTCGGTGCCTTGAGTATTGAGCTCCCATCGGATGTCGGTGAGAGTCTCCCAGCCACTTAAACTTTACTTTTCCATGCTACGGTCGGGGAGGCTTACCCGTTCGATGCCTTGAGTATTGAGCTCCCATCGGACGTCGGCGAGAGTCTCATGGTCACCTAAACTTTCGTTCCTGTTTGACGGGTGGCGGTGCTCGCATATGACGACAAGAGTCTCCACTTCCCGCCAAACTCTGTCCAAATATTTTCCCCCGCGTCTGGTGAGGCTTACCCGTTCTATGTTTTGAGTCCTGATCTTCCATCAGATGCTGCGAGAGCCCGCGCAGTCGGGTTTTCCTTTTCCGGCTCCCTGGCCGGCGAGGCTTACCCGTCTGATGCCGTTGAGTATTGTGCTCGTGTCAGATGTCGGCGAGAGTGCTCCCGGTCGGGTTTTCTTTACTTGCTGCCCACAAACAGGTGTTATCCATCTGATGGCGTGAGTATTGATCTCCTGTCGGGTTTCGCAAGAGTCCTCTTTGTCGGCCGCCCAAAGCCTATTTATCTGCTCAACCGAGAGGACTTACACGTCCGTCGTCCTGAGTCTTGATCTCCAGTCGGAGGCTTCATGGATCCTCTCAGTCAGTTATCTGCCCTTGTTGCCCACTGACTAGCAGGGGCTCATCAGCCAGTAGGGCCCGTACGCCAACACCGTGACCTATTCCGGTCGAGACAACTCGGGCCCTCCTGGTCGGGCAATCCAATCACGTCGCTCCTCCACTATCACCCGACCGGGCGCCCTAAATCACATAGTCCGACACACGCAGCCAATGGTGCCTATTTCTCCAATAGGTAAAGTTGCAATCACTGGAGTACATAGGCTCTTCCGACCTGCCTTTTTTAAATATCAGTCCCCGCCAGATCTCAACGCTATTGTGGGGTGGTCCTTAGTCTGGCAGCTGTCCTTTCCGCTATTGCTTTTTGGGGGATACTCTAGGTTCGGGCCATTCCCGAGCTCGGAGCCCCTTCCCCGGACAGCACGCCAAATATGCATTATAATACTTCAGCTAATTATATGTAAGTGTGAACTCGTGAAATGTATTTGCATAACAAGGTTCGGGAGGAGCACGTCAGATACTTAGCCTAATTAGCACAGGTGGAGCCACTTAAGATAATCAACCTTAGGGTATAAATACAGCTGAATTAGCCTTCCATGTCTCCATTGACGGTTTATCAGCATCCCCCCTCCACCCCATCTCCTCCACTAAAGTTAATTTTACACTTTTACATATACGGGGGGGGGGGGTAATCTAGGTTCGGGCCATTCCCAAGCTCGGAGCCCCTTCCCCGGACAGCACGCCAAAAATGCATTATAATACTCCAGCTAATTATATGTAAGTGTGAACTCGTGAATGCCAATTCCACACTGCACGATTTTCAGACTCATCGGATAGCCATTTTTTTCACACTGCGTGACTATTTGGAGTAGCATTCAGTTGCTGCTGTGATCACATTGTATGATGGATCGGTGACAGGGGGTTTCACATTGCATGACTTAACAAATGAAACCATAGAATGAACTGATATGATGTCATTTCGAACAAAATCAGGACAAAACAAAGTTTGTTTTTAGTTTGTTTTGGCAGTTCGAAACAGCTCACCAAAGCAAACTTTCTGGGGGAGTTCGTATTGGCTCCTAAACACATTTGAGGTTGCATTGGTACATGGCGTCTATGCAATCGTTGGGTGTGTTCTGAAACTCCACCTTCTATGAAGTTCAATTTTATTTTATTTTATTTTTTCAGTTCGTTCCTCATTCTGCTGATGTCCTACAGGAGAGCAACATCACCTGAATACAATGGAATGTCAAATAGCTGAGCTGCACAAATATATCTGCACCTGTACTATCGCTGGTGGAGAGACTTTAAAGATTCAGAGAAAGTATTTTATTCCTAAAAAGAAATTGCAATGAAGCTTGGTGTCGACGACCCAAAGCTATGCAAAAAGTGATGAAGAGAAACAACCGAGACAAGTTTTCCAAAACCATGAAAAGAGTGAAAGGAAAGAGTAAAGATATAAGGTAGCAAGTACCAAATAAGTGTTTCAAATAAATGTTACACCATAGTGCTGCTCTCAATAAGCTAATTTAAAGGGTATACAGAAAATGAAATGCCAAATGAATATATGTCACAGGGTGACTAACTGGTAGGCACGGTCAACAGGTGTAATAATGGGAATGTAGAATAAGAAAGAAATCGATTGGCCCCCTGGAAGCTGGCAGGGTGGGGTTCTCTGCTTTTTTAGGTCGAGGGTAGGAGAAAAAGGGGAGAGTTTTTATTTGTCCTTGAGTTGAATAGACGAGTGAGAAAACTCACGGAATGGCAAAGAAGACATGGTGAAATGAGCCCTGGTATTTGGTAATAGAGAGTTGAACGAAAGGAAAAGAAAGAGGTTACGCTGAAGCGAGGAGGAGATTGCTTCATGTAATGAACTCGGGCTGGATCAGAACTCAAGGAAATCAAGGACGCCAGTGTTGTTTAAGGGGAGTAGCAAGTTACCTGCTCCCCTGGCCAGTTAAGTGCTGTTTGTTTCTCTTTCTGATTCTTCGAGGCGACTGGAGAAATTGATCACATCGTCATTGTAGTGCGTAGAATGAGTCGCTGGACTGCAACCTGAACATGGATGAGCTTATCGCCCTGGAGGAATCTCCATGTGAACCACGTGATAAAGGACAGAGACTGGCATGTTGTATATGAAGGTTGGCTCTGAACATCGTTGCTTGAACTGCTTGAATATGCTATATGATTTATTTGGGTTTTCTTTTTCTTTTTTTCTTTTGTTAGTCTTTTTTATTTTTTGATTCACTCTGCCTGTCACATATACAACTATTTTTATCAAAAGTAAATCATGACACCACATAAAATACAAAAGGTGTAACAATGTATCCAGTTTAATAAAATAAATGAACACTAATAAAATAAAGTAATAAACTGACTCCAATATTTTTTTGTCCTTCCACATCATGCTAAAGTTTTCAGACTATGAGACTTTCACACTTCCCATAAAGGAATGACTATGGAATGGTTCTTTTGTATTGCAAACATGATTCTTAACTCTGAACTGCTGCTAATCATTATTCTATTTTCTATAACATTCTGACCATTGGGGCCCGTCTCAAACCTAGATTGCCTACACTTATCATTTCATAGTTGTTGTATTTTTGTCTCCCAAATGAAGAATGAAAACCAACTTATTATTATTATTATTATTATGTTTTTTTTTATTTTTTTATTACAGTTACATTTGACAAACCATATGCACTTGCTTAAGTGTTTTAACATGAATGCTAATTTTCAACACCAGTCCACAGGAGATTTTTCAGAGAAAAAAAAAAACAATGCTAATAATAATAGTAAATTAACAATATTACAATAAAAGTAATAAGTTAGCTTGAAATAATGGGGCCTCTAGCGTGCTAAACATTTTGCGGGTGTCGGCGACGTGTTGCCGATTCTTTCAGATCATGTCTTTGACCAACTCACACTGCGTGATTGTCACTCACGTGAATGAGCTCCAAATTTTTATCCACTTTTTATCCACATTTGTCGGCAAATTATCAAAACATGTCAGCGAGTGAAAAATGTGGCTTAAATTGTGCAGTGTGAACTCAGCATCAGTTTCTGAAAACTGTTGTCAGTCTTTGTTTCTTACTTTGAATGTGTATCAGAAGAGCAGGGAAGTTTTGTGACAGACATCTGTGGCCTGTCTGGCCTATGAATTATCCTGTCACACTTAACATCCTCAAATACACACACTCCACATTTCAGTTAATTTATTTAAATACATTTCAAATGCAAAAAGAACATCACATATTCACAATTTTTTTTTGTTAAAGTTTATTTATTTTATTTTTTATTTTTTCAAACTTGAACAGACAGAAAAAGATTTCCCTACAGTCAGGGGCGGGTCTACGTGGTGGCCAGGGGGGGCACCGGCCCCCCCAGAAATTCGATTGGCCACCCCAGGTGCCCCCCCTATAAGATGTCTTGTGATTGGTTCATTTTATGGCCAATCATTTTATAGACTCTACTGAAGTTCGCGATTCAAAGAAGTGCAGCCGCAGCGTCGGTCGTCAGAGAAACAACCGCTTGTCGCGGACTTGGACTTTTACTTTATCAAGTGTGGGAAGTCAAGACACCAGTGATGAGAAGTTCTGATCATTTTACCGACTCGAACTTTTGAGTCGCGTTCAGCAAAATGAACGAATCTTTTTCCGATTCATTTCGTTCATTTTACCAAAATGTAGTTACGTGTTACTTCCCCAACACATCTAGTACTTACGCAAACGTTGATCACACTACAAACAATACAAAAATAAAATGCTATAAAGATACAGAAAAGATTAATGAATTCTTTACCTGGGTCTTCAGTCTGTGACTAACTCACCTCTTGTCTGACAAGTCTTCGGGTTCAAATCATTCCTTAATCACATGACAGCCACATACGCTATTTCTGACATTTCTGTCACTGTGTTTTTGTAACTGTTTCTTGAGGATCTGTGGTGTGTTATTATTGTATAAATAAATAAAACCTTGTTATAAATAAAATATTGAATAATTTGTCTTTTTGACTGTCTATCAGTAAATAAATACTAGGCTATATAATAATCCAAGTATTTATAGCCTAGTTAAATTTTTTATCCAATTCTGAGTTTGCTGGTATAATAATTGCTTAAATTGGTCTTATATATGTATAAGATGCTTGCTAAAAAAGGACATAATGACATAAATTAAAAGCAAATTACATTTTGAATCCTAAACAAGTAACACTACAGTTCTATAGTCTAATCTGAAGGGTGAACTCAAAAGACATAAATCATACAACAAGGTAATTTTTGGAGATTACAATCCACTGTAAAAAAAAAAAAAAAAAACTTCAAAGTGATGTCGCCGTCATAGAGACGACTCGTTCTTCCCTAGTCACATTAAAGATTCGAATCGTTCAAGAACGACACATCACAAAACACCGAACAAAGAGCTGGTAGGTAACCTTTATGTATGGTTTAATATGTTTGTAAGGTTTTCTCAGATCAATATTTTTACACCGTCAGGCTCTGCTCGCGTTGGTCGTGGTTGATTTCAATCGAATGTTCAGTCAAAGTTTAATAAAACACAATAAAAGTAAAATACGCTGCGGGCGCTTTCAAACAATAAACAGTCATGGTGATTTGCATATTTTGTATCAGTTTATTTTGTGACAGTGACCAAATAGCAAGATTGCACCGAATGACAATATGCACAGAATGTTCCATAATAATAATTGTATGGTGACACGTTACTTGTTAATGCATGAGAGTAAGTCAGTTAGATAGTCAGTTAAATTGTCAGGCCTAACTTAGTCATTTACACGTGAAATGACATGGATGCATTCTGTGCATTTCATTCACAATTAGATTTTTTTTTTTTTTTTTTTTTGAGATTGAGAATAACAGACACACATAAGTGTTTCTTTTGAAGGCAAGGAAGAGAGCAGTGCCAAGCCATGAAGTAAAGATATAGGGAGTTTCTTTCAAAAAAAAAAAAAATATATATATATATATATATATATATATATATATATTCTCAAATGTAACTTAATAGATATATACAGGGATGACAAAAAAACTAAATTAATAAAAAAAAGTGGTTTATTACTGCATTTGTTTACAAGTAACTTTATTCAAGTAAAAAAAAATAAATCAATAAAATCAATAGGATTTACGTAATATACTGTAGTATTTAGCTTTTTTTTTTTTTTGGTCACTGGCGGCCACCCCATTCGGAGGTAGTGCCCCAGCATGGCCCCCCCACTGAAAATGTCCTAGACACGCCCCTGCCTACAGTTACTCTGCAAAGAGTTCATCCACTTGTACCAGTCCTCTAAGGATGTAGATTCTACAAAGTGTTAAATCACCTCAGGTCTCAGAAAACTGAAAATATGTGTGAAAGCCTCAACATATCAACCACTGAGAGGCAAATTAAAGCAGTGGTTTGCCTGGCTGAAGCTCGGAGAATGCACAGAGAGAACTGGCAGATCACTACAAAAGAGACCTGTCATTTTTGCTCACTTCTAAGTCTGTCAAAGAATCAATGCCTGGCAGGTGCTAATGAAGGCCAGAGTAAAAGACTGCACTTACTATAGTGAAGTTCATAACTTTGAGGATCCAGATGGTTAGAGCAAGGTTGACCACTATGAGGATCATGAGGAGTAGGACAAAGAAGTAAAGGCAACGTTTCCGCCAACCATAGATCCCCACTTTATACACTTGTGGTTTTTCAGTACTCTGGACATTGTTTCTATGAGGGCACTGTTCCTGGGTCATCTGCAAGAAAACACAAATAAAATGTTGATTACGTTAATTGAAACTTTAAATTAAAATTGGATTTAGAGATCATTGACTCTTTGTGGTCCTAATATGATATTTATTTTAAAAAAATGATTAAGAATGCAATTATTGTACATACTGTCCAACGACATACACTTTTTCCTTCTTTTTTTTTTTACCAATAAAGTCAAGTGATCCATAAAAATGCAGAAAGAATCTGAAATAAACAGGAAATTGGATCACAAGTCAAGAAAAATAAGTTAAAGTCTTGATTGTACAATGTCATGTGGTGCAAATCCCCAGAGCATTATGGTATTTATAAATTCATATTCAATTTTATTATATCTGTTAAAATAATTGTTATCTTGAGAAAAAAAAAACAGCAACAACAAATATTTTGAATGTAAAGATTGGGGTGTGTTCTTTCACATATTCAGTGTGTTCCTTTTTTTTGTGTGTGTTTTGTACTTTTTAAAAAATTGGCACATTAAAATAGATTTTGAAAATATTTCAATGTCTTTGATCTGCAATGGGTGGCAGTTGATTGGCTCTTCTTTAACAGCATTAGCTCAATGAAATACGTCTTCCTTCCGTTAGAATGAATATTTTCCTGCCTTACTAAATTTTGGGCTCATGATCAATAAGTTGTATTTGCCTTAATCTGATTTAGTAAAGTCAAACCGCAGACAGTGAAGCTGCATCACTGAGCATGAGTCCCGCGCTTTGTGAGGCGGGAACAGAGGATTCCGCTTGGTCTTAAAGCCTTCCGCAAACACCCATGATCACAAATAACAATGATTTTCCTAAAATGATGATTAATTATTAATTGATAATTTGTTATTATCATTATGGTCTTGTGAAAATAATAATATGGGCTGTGAGAAAATAATGAATACAAAGAGTAGTGCTGCTGAGTGCAGGCATGTTTCAGCCCAGTAACACACTGTTCTTCACATCCAAAAAACAGACCAAATTCAGTTCAGCTGAAGGGGGTTGGGTTTTTGGGGGTAGTTATGCATGACTTGTGGGGGTCGAGATAAAGGTGTGAATTGCTCTTTCATATGGACAGTGTCTTATGAGGCTTTCACTTGCTGAACTGGTTTATATAGGACTGTTGTTTTGGTTATAGACTAAAAAATGGTCTGCCCCCACATAAAAGTTTTCTAGTTCTAGTCAATTCAACTAATCAGAGGTTTATATTAAATTTACATAATCAAATCTTAATGTATTCCGCGCTCAAGCACATGAATTAAGTTTACCACAAAGCACATGCAGAAGTAGCCTAATAATCGTGTAAATTGTGAAAAATTTGACATTTTAATTATTTATTAATAAACAAATGTTTTCTTGTCAGCTGCAGGATGAGATAAATGCAACATTCACAGATTACAAGATTTGTTTTCATTTAAAAAACATTTCAAGCTTTCTGTAAATATATTTTTAATGTATGTGAGACACCACAATATTATGTTAATTAAAAAATTATAAATTCATTATCAGGAAAAAAATTAAGTGATGAGACGGTGCCTTCCTGTCATTAATGCACATTAATAATTTTTGCACAAACACTTGAATATGAGCATCATAGTTTTCACTGGCTCCAAGGGCGCTCCATCATGAGTACAATTCATGCCAACAGCCCATAATATAACTGCATATTCAGCAAGAATTCATGTTAAACCCATTTAGCTATAGCTTGATCAAAAGGTTACAATGACTACAAGAGTCGAGCGGGATGTTAAGAGTTTGTCTATTTCTATTACTGATTATTTTCGGGTTAAAGTATGATTTTAACAGATTCACACGCAATCGCTTTCACAATAATGCATTCAAACAAATGTAATCTTACAGTGCTACTACATTATCAGCATGCTATCTGATTTTGAAATCTTTAAGAAGTTAATCAATCTGTTTAGATAAAATAACTGACAAAAATGTACTGTTATTTTCATCACAAACAAAATTTTCACAGTAAAAAGCAGTAATTAAAGATTTAATGCATACAATGTTATTAATTTGGCATGTGATATAGGGAAAAAAGTTTACACAAAATAGCTTAAGCCACTTTGAAACTCTCCTGTTATTTTTTTTAATTATTATTATTTTATATGCTACGTTATGAACATTAAATTTCAAACATACTGAAATACTTTATTCACGGAGTGAAAGCGGAGCGTGTTTTTGGTATCAGTGCGCGGGTAGGGGAAGTTATTGCTGCTCACAGACTCAGCTGCGAGTGAGAGAGACGTTTCACAGATGAAATGAACATGACCGCGGGGAACACAAGCACAGCACATCCACCAAAAATAAACCTGCAGTAATGCTCATTGATCGACTTGCCAAGATTTACTTTTGTAAGTCGCATGGCAGTAAATAAATAATGACCATGCAGTCAATACAGATATTTAATAAAAACATTAAAACAAGCAGGGCAGTAAAATAAACAATAAAAAAATGCTCGCCAGGTCTACACAGGACACAAGTGGAGCAATCCAACAAATGACAACAGAAGCCAGTGATACACTGGACAAGATCCCCATCAGTGAACTGATGCTCGTTCTGTTTATGATGAAATTTTTTAAAATGTATTCGTCATTTGAATATTGAATTAAAAATCGGTTTAAATCATAAATCAGTTTTTTCTAAAATAAAAAAAAATCTGGGACTTTTTTTTTTAGGCCATATGCTATTGCCCTACTTTAAAAGTAAAGAAGGCTCCCTTTAAAATCACTTCAGTTGTCAATTACTAAAGCCCTTTTTTACATTGTGTGAATTTTGTTGATTATAATGAGAGAACTTGAGTTTAATCGTAAGGACGTTTTAATAATCCGTCCATTCTTTAGAGTTTCAAAGAATTTAATCGTGCAGGTTTAATTTTATTCATTTCTTTATTTAGGCAAATTAGGCCTAAATAATGGGAATGAAATTATACAGTGCCTCACGTTTAAACATTAAAGGGGGGTGAAATGCTGTTTCATTCATACTGAGTTTTTTACACTGTTAAAGAGTTGGATTCCCATGCTAAACATGGACAAAGTTTCAAAAATTAAGTTGTATGTTTGAAGGAGTATTTTTGTTCCCAAAATACTCCTTCCGGTTTGTAACAAGTTTCGGAAAGTTTTTTTTCGAGTATGGCTCTGTGTGACGTTAGATGGAGCGGAATTTCCTTATATGGGTCCTAAGGGTACTTCTGCCGGAAGAGCGCGCGCTCCCGTATAGCGAGGCTGAGCACAGACATTTCACTGATCAGAGCGAGAGCATCGCGAAAAGTCACAAAAGAAGTGTGTTTTTGGTTGACAGGGCAAGACAACCCTGCACAGATTACAATAAAAAAACAGCATTAAGGGACCAGTGGATGGAGTTTATTTTTACAGAGCATCAACGGAGTTGTGCAAGTGTTTTTGTTTGTTACCTACTGGCACTCGTGATTCTTTAGCTCCGCCCACATGACGCGCCTCCAGCCGGTCGTGTTTTTCCGGGAAAAATCGGTACAGACTATCTTTCTCTTATGAATATAATAAAACTAAAGACTTTTTGGAGTTATGAAGAATGCAGTACTACTCTATAGGTATTCAAGATTAACAGGATATTGAGTGAAAACGAGCATTTCACCCCCCCTTTAACAATTTCTTCAGTTTACAGACAAATGTTATGTCAAAATAAAGGACAGGTAACGAATAACAAAAATTTATGTTGTTTAATTAAAGGAAAAAATATATTTACATTTAAAATATAAATTAAAATATAGGCATAATATATGAAAATATTGACATTTTGCATATTAATCCATGTAGCCTACCCCCCCTAAAATAGGCTACCAATTTTAATGCTCCGATGCAAAGTAAACCACAATTTCTTTTGAATAATATAACGCATAATTAATATAATATAAATAATACTGCACACCTTTTAAATGTGTCAAATCTAAAATATGGTTTAATACCATGTAGCTTAGAAAATATAAGCACAGACTCAGGCACTGTTACAAACACGCCAGGTTCCACCTCCACACAATCACAGCGCACACCCTCACCTGAATACTAGTCATCACCACCTGCTCCTCATCATCCACTCATCAGCGCTGCACCATATAAGCCACACACACGCACCCAGTCATCGTCCGGTCACGTTCGCGACAAGATCATTCCTGTGTGCTAACTATTAGGACTAACTCCTCTTCTACCTTCTCTCTAAGGATTGCCTCCGAAGATTCCGATTCCCCTATAGTGCGTGTGTGTGGTTCACCATCCCTTCTCGAAGTCACTACCTTCCTGACACGGATCCCAACGCCCATCCACTCCTCACTGCCTGCTCCTCTGCTTGTGTCTTAAAAATAAACACCTTCATCTGTTACTCCTCTGTTTCATGAGTGTTCCGTAACAGATGACAGGACCCGCACCGAGAGACACAAGCACGAACCTCACGGATCCCTTCCAAGACCTAGTTGATGCATTCCGTCGGACACTCATGTCAGCACCAGCATTCCAACCACCAGCGAGCACTTCCGCCGATCCCGTCATACCTCCTTCACCTGCCGTGCATGCCAGTCCCATGGCCAGGCCGGCGCCCTACTCTGGTTCGGCGGAGGAATGCAGCGGTTTCCTGCTTCAGTGTTCACTGGTCCTGGAGATGCAACCGGTCCCATATCCTACGGACCGCTCTAAGGTAGCATTCATCATTTCTCAATTACAAGGCAAGGCATTACTGTGGGCAGATTCTCTCTGGACTCAAAATAACACAGTGATTCAGTCATTTTCTAGCTGCGTCGAACATTTCCGCAATGTTTTCGGCAGACCTGCCTGGGATTCTTCAATAGGTGAGAAGCTATACAATTTGAAACAAGGGGAAATGTCTGTCAATGAATATGCCTTACAGTTCAGAACTCTGGCAGCCTCCAGTGGATGGAACGAATAAGCCTTGTTAACTACCTACCGCCAAGGACTGGAACCCAGAGTGCGGTTGCATCTCGCTGCCTCGAGCGATTCATCCAGCTGTCCATCCGCTTCGCCACTCGTATGCAGTCATGCTTAGAAGAGCACCAGGGCCAGGCGCATTCCTCTAAACCTCTCTGCCGACCAGAGAACGTCAGCTCCCCAGAACCAGAATCCATGATTGTGGATTCATACCGCCTCACTATGGCGGAGCGTCAAAGACGGCTGGCCCAGAACTTATGTTTGTACTGTGCAGCTCCGGGGCATACCATAGCTGGGTGCCCCGTTCATCCTCCTCGTCCCATGGTGAGTGCCATTCTCCCTTCACGATACCAAATGAAACCACTCACCACTGTTGTGAGACTTACTGCCACTAATGTATCTCTTCCAGTTTCCGCCCTCCTCAATTCTGGGTCAGCCGGCAACTTCATCTCTGGCGCCCTCTGTCGTCAGCTCAGGCTCCCAACCACGGCCACGCCGGCCGCACACCAGATCCACACAATCACCGGCAGGACGTTAAGCAAGAAGGACGTTAAGTATTCCAGGACTTCATACATGAGGTGCTCCGGGATTTCCTCCACCAGTTCGTCCTAGTCTATATTGATGACATCCTGATATACTCCCGGAGACTGGCAGAACATCAGCGCCGTGTTGCGGAGGTCATGCAACGCCTGAGGGACTAGCAGCTCTATCTGAAAGCAGAGTAGTGCTCATTCCATCAACCCTCAGTGCAGTTCCTTGGGTATACCATCGACCGCAGTGGCATCCGGATGGACGAGGGGAAGGTAAGCGCCGTCAGGGACTGGCCCATTCCTACCACTATTAAGGAACTGCAGCGATTCCTTGGCTTCGCCAACTTTTATAGACGATTAATTCAGAATTTTAGTATTATCACCAGCCCTCTAACCAACCTCCTTCGCCAGAAGCCCAAATCCCTGTCATGGACTCCTGCCGCCACCGAAGCCTTCCAGGCCCTAAAGCAAGCCTTCACGACCGCCCCACTACTCGTGCATCCAAACCCCGAACTGCCATTTATTGTGGAAGTGGACGCCTCAACCACTGGAGTGGGAGCGGTCCTTTCCCAGCAGCAGGGGACGCCCAGCCGCCTCCATCCATGTGCCTTCTCCAGGAAACTCAACCCGGCGGAGGTTAACTATGATATCGGGAATAGGGAGCTACTTGCCATCAAGCTTGCCCTGGAGGAGTGGAAACATTGGCTGGAGGGAGCCAAACATCCGTTTCAAGTTCTCACTGACCACAAGAACCTGGAATACCTTAGAGCAGCCAAGAGACTCAACCCCAGACAGGCCCGCTGGGCGCTATTCTTCACCCACTTCCAATTCTCCATCTCCTACCGCCCAGGGGTAAAAAATATAAAGGCCGATGCTCTATCCAGATGTTACGCACCCAAAGAAGGGTCAGAAGACCCTGAACCCATCCTTCAGGACAAGGTCGTAGTCGCCCCTATCACCTGGTCAGCTGAGACTCTACCTCCTGCCGAAGCTCCTAACAACACCCCGCCAGGTTGCCCACCAGGACACCAGTACATCCCCAGGACACGGCACACTCCACTCATCCACTCCACCCATACATCACTTGGCATTGGTCACCCGGGGTCAATGAAACCCTCTCGTTGCTACGGGAACGCTTCTGGTGGCCCAACATGGCCTCGGATGTCAGAAGGTACGTGAGTGGATGTACCAGCTGTGCCATTTCCAAGAGTCCTCGCCATCTACCATCTGGCAAACTCCATCCTCTGCCTGTTCCCAATTGCCCGTGGTCACACCTAGGGGTGGATTTCATCACGGACCTTCCACCCTCTGACAATAGCACATGTATTCTAGTAATTGTGGATAGATTTTCTTAAGCTTGTCATCTTCTTCCTCTGAAGGGTCTCCCCACTGCCATGGAAAAGGCAGAACTAATGTTTAACCGTGTCTTCAGGTACTTCGGCATCCCGGAGGACATCATGTCGGATTGGGGCCCCCAGTTCATTTCCCGGGTATGGAGAGCGTTTCCCTCCCTCCTAGGTGTGGCCATCAGCCTGTCATCCGGCTATCACCCACAATCTAATGGGCAGACGGAGAGGAAGGTTCAGGAGATCGGACGCTTCCTCCGTACCTTCTGTCACAGCCACCAGAACTCCTGGAACCAATTCCTGGGGTGGGCCGAGTACGCACAGAACTCCCTCCGTCAACCCACCACCGGACTCACACCCTTCCAGTGTGTACTCGGCTACCAGCCACCTCTATTCCCCTGGTCAGGGGAATGTGATGTTCCCGCAGTCGACTACTGGTTCCGGGAGAGCGAGAGGGTCTGCGACGCGGCTCATCATCAGTTACAACGGGCGCTTCGCAGATGCAGGATGGCAGCCGACCTTCGCCGGTCCGAGGCCCCCCAGCACCAACCCGGTCAGAAGGTCTGGCTGTCTACCCGGGACATCCGCCTGCGTCTACCCTGCCGCAAGCTTAGTCCCAGATACATTGGCCCGTTCACTATCACCCAGCAGATCAATCCAGCCACCTACAAACTCCAGCTTCCCCCGAGTACCGGATTCACCCCACATTCCACGTATCACTCCTGAAACCTCACCCTCCCTCTGTTTCTCCCTCCACAGAACCTGGCGAGATGGAAGCCCCCCCTCCTCTCCTCCTAGATGACGGCACAGCCTATTCGGTCAGGGACATCCTGGACTCCCAGCTGCGTGGTGGGCAGCTGGAAAACCTAGTGGACTGGGAAGGATACGGTCCAGAGGAACGTTCCTGGGTCCCACGCAATGACATCTTACCTTGCTGGATACCTTCCACTCCATTCACCCCAACCGACCA
Organism: Carassius gibelio; assembly: GCF_023724105.1. Lineage (NCBI taxonomy): Eukaryota > Metazoa > Chordata > Actinopteri > Cypriniformes > Cyprinidae > Carassius > Carassius gibelio. The sequence continues at coordinate 576,023 of NC_068416.1, forward strand.
GCTCCCAGGGGAAGAGGACGCCCACCACATCGTCGGGGTCACCGGCCCTCAGGAGCGGGCCCTGGGGAGGGGGGTACTGTTACAAACACCCCAGGATCCACCTCCACACAATCACAGCGCACACCCTCACCTGAATACTAGTCATCACCACCTGCTCCTCATCATCCACTCATCAGTGCTGCACCATATAAGCCACACACATGCACCCAGTAATCGTCTGGTCACGTTCGCAACAAGATCATTCCTGTGTGCTAACTATTAGGACTAACTCCTCTTCTACCTTCTCTCTAAGGATTGCCTCCAAAGATTCCGATTCCCCTATGGTGCGTGTGTGTGGTTCACCATCCCTTCTCGAAGTCACTACCTTCCCGACACGGATCCCAGCGCCCATCCACTCCTCACTGCCTGCTCCTCTGCTTGTGTCTTAAAAATAAACACCTTCATCTGTTACTCCTCTGTCTCTTGAGTGATCCGTAACAGGCACAGGCTTGACATTTATCCTGCTTGTTTTCGTTCTAAGAAATGCACATAACTTCATAAATACCAAACTTTCATCTGTGAATATTAAATTTTAAATATTTAAACTATAGTGTTTTTCTTTCATTTTCCGTGACTGAAGCAATATAAGGTGCACCGGATTATAAGGTGCATATATAAGAATAGAAGACACTGCAGTCAAACGTTTGACTGGGTTTGAGTTATGCATCCACTAGATGGAGCTGTGCTAAAGGGAACGTCAACATTTTGACAGCACCTTGATCCATATATAAGGCACTCCGGATTATAAGTCGCACTGTCATTTTTTGAGAAAATTAAAGGCTTTCTAAGTGCGCCTTATAGTTCGGAAAACACAGTAATATTAACCAACTATAGAAACATGCCTGACAACAGTAGTGATAGAAAAATACCCTTACAGTGCTTTCACACTACAGTGGCAAAGCTCAGCCCAGTGCTACTGGCATTAGCTGCATTTCCACCATCGTCCAGTGTGAGCCAGGGCTTAAAACAGGCCTGGTGGGTCTAATAGCCACGGGCCAGTAGCACCGAGGCCAGAATAGCGTAGGGTTTCCACAGTCAGGGTCTGAAGTTCTGCTGCTCTTCACTTAACCTGCCCTTTACACGCCTCTCAGGAACAATGTCACGCGACCCCATCATTTCACCAACAAAGAGAAGTTATCAGAAAACTAAGAAATAAGTCTCCAGACGTGGAGAAACTCCGCCTTTGATCATAACCCCTCCTCTAGCCCCAGCTGGCCCACTTTAGCCCAAGGTTTTCATTGGGCCAAAAAAAACCTGGCCGTTGGCCCAGAGAAAGCCCCAATGAGGCACGATAAGTGCCTGTGGAAAGGCGACTGGCCCTGGCACGCACTAGGTTTAAGCTCGACCGTGGAAACGTGGCTATTGAGAGTAGGGTTGGGTGTCAAAAATCGGTTCCATTTTAGAACTGGTTACAAATTTCGAAGAACCGGGTATTCAATAATTAGTCTTAATGTTATTGTAATATAAATTACTAAAATCTTATTTTTCTTCAGGTAATCATCAATGTTGCATTTGTCATTTTCACACAGGGTGACACACTGAATTTGGTAATGTAATAGTACATGCTTAGTTACTAATCTCTGTTCATTATTTTCTTAGGCTGAAAGATCTGAAAAAGATGCTACAAAAGAAGTTGATGTTGGCATTCTCATCATCACTGAAGAAGGCGGGATTAGCAGAGCATTGCTAGAAAGGGAGATGGTGGATGTTGCAGTGGTTCTGGAGAAGAAGATTGTCAAACGTGACCTTGGAGATGTTGCTAATGCCTTAGGTACACTCATGTCTTTACCCAGCCGGCACATGTCCGACCGTCAACGTTGAAATATGGTCAGTAGTGGTTTCAATGTTGATTCAACGTTTAAAGCTGAACGTTTAAAAACTTCTGCCACATGACCAACCTTCAACGTTGAAATAAGGTCAGCTGTTTTAACTTTCAAACAACATTGAAAATGTTTAATGCTAAATGGTTGAAAAGGTTAACAAACTTTTATTTATATTAAATTAAGATTATTTTAATAGCATTTTACAATATTTTAATCATGATACCTATCCTAAAATCTAAAAGGTTTATGTTATCATCATTAACAACAATAAAACTAAATACATTTAGCTGCTTTATCACGTGGAAACAATACCTATTGGTAGTTTTATTTTATTACTTTGATCATGATTGGTTAATCTGGATGTCATTCAGGAAGCTGGCCATTGAATCATTACGTGCCTTCTGATTTTGAAAATATGACCATTAATATCGTCATCGAGTGAGGCTGAGGCGGCTGACTGTGAGCTGCTGCTCGTTGTAACTGTTTGGTCGGTCCCGAATTATTTTAGATTTGCCTATTTATTTATTTAATTATTATTATTATTTTTTTTTTACCGAATTTGAGTCATGACATGTCATTGGAGAACAAAAATCTGTCATTTGAACACAAGGAGGGTCAGATGTGTTCAGCGAGGTCCTGCAAAATGAGGTAAGAAAATCCCTATCTTTATCTTTTGAAAATGGTAAAGTATAACATTACCAGAGTTTACAAATGGGTAACTTAAAGGACCAGTAACCCACAGGGGATAATAAATGCCTGTGTGTGTGTATTTTTGTATTGCTTTATCACAGATGCTCAAGTTAGATGTTCATCTGTTGTGTTGCTGGTTAATTATGTTACTATCTGTTATTTGAGATATTTTTCCACATTTTCCTAATATGAATCCCATGCATTAGGTGTGTTATGTTTATATTATTATAATAGTATATAGTGTTTTCTGAAAAATATAATTGCAAATTTCGGTACAATTTTAAATGAATTAATGAAAATGAATTTAAAATGAATTAGGATTGTTTAAAGCAGTGGTTCTCAGTGGCAGGCCTGCTCTAGTGGTTACACAGGGGAATCACTAAATTAAATATTAATGTTAATACATTTAATGTAATCTGTAAGTAAGTGAGGGAGTAAGTGTGGGAGAGTCATTAATGACATCATTTTCATTTTTGGGTGAACTATCTTAAGGTACCAAAACTTGTTGAAGACAGAAACGTTATGATATGGAAACTTATTTTTCATGTTTTTTAGATAATTACTTGGCACATACTTTTCATACTACTTGTTACACATGTAGCAACAGTAAATATGAAATGTCAATGTTTGTTTTTAAAGGTGTTTTTTTATACCAAACAATTACTAAATCATGCAATCAAGCATGCTGTCAACTTTGAAATAAAATGCATTGCATGTTCTTAAATGTCCACTCTGTTTTTATGTAGTACTGTAGAAAATAGAAACTTGAGTTGTTTGGGCAAATTTCATAGTTCAGTCAGTTGAATGAACTTAACATTACCAGTGAGATGAACTATTCTTGAAAAAGTAACCTGGCTGCCTTAATGGAAGTTAAATCAACAAGACGCTTAGTTTGGCCTATTTGTATTTAGTTTGCACAACTTATACTTGCAAGTTTATTCCACAAAATGCTTCGTTCAAACAACTCAATGTTTGTTGGTCTCACTACTTTTATGTTTCAACTCATTGTGCCACAACCTTCTTGTCTAGTTGGGCTTACTAAAAACTTGTTGGTTATACAAAATATTCAGCTTCACCTTTGTTACCCCAACTATTAATTCTAGGTTTAAGGAACTCGAATATGTGTAAACAACAAATGTTTTTTTTTTTTCAGCTTGTTGAACTAAACATTTTAAGGCAGCCAGGTTACAAATTAAGTTGAATCAATTGTATTTTTTTAATTTTAAATTTTTTTTTTTTACTGTGTGTGTGGAACTGTTTTACACTTCTTATAAAGTATTGTTTTTATTTATTTTTACATCTCCGCTGTATTCTTGTGGGAACAAACCTGTGTGTCTTTATTGGACCATTTATTTCCCTGGGTGAAATTCCCAGAGTGGCGTAGTCTGTGTTACTAGAATTTATAGGTTCAGTGGGTTCTGGGGATCCACCACCTTGTTGTGGTCCAAATTGACAAGAAATAAATAATTCTGGGGTGCCACATGGAAGTTTCTTGCACCTGCAATTAAATACACCCTAAAAGAAGACTTAAAAAAACAAATGTCTTGAAAACATTAAGACATTCCTGGGCTCAACTGTAATGAAGGTGCATGAAGGACAGATCAGGTGAAACTTTACACTTTACACTGCTGGTTCCCAGGGAGAGGCTGAGATGGCAAATTATTCATCTGTGAACTGATGTGTTAGTGTCCTGTCCTTGTCAGTGGCAAACATTACAGATGTTAGTCTGTATGGAAACAGGGACCGATTAAAAAATGAAAATTACTTAAAGCTAAATTTTAAAAAGTAATGATCTAAAAAGAAAATTTTGCAACTTCTCGAGCAGACTTTAGCTATTTTCCACTGAAAATAGTTGGCAACTCTGCAACCACCCATATACACTTTCAACAGAAAAAAAAAAAAAGTTAAATGCCTATAAAATGTAACATTCAAATTGTCGGTTTACTACTGATCACGCATTTTTCACATTTTAGTTTAATAGAACATGCAAATGTGACCAATTCTGTTCAGTTTAGGATACTTCTCTTCTCCACAATGTGAGCAACATAGATATTGAATTTATGATCCATGCTGTTAGTTATTATTATTAATAATAATACTTGGGTTTATGCATAATCATACTCCATCACAAGAACTATGTAATTATTCTTACATAAACAACTGGAAAAGACATCATGCAAGTCTATAACTCTGTTGTGTATTTCAGATGATGTCACATTCTACAGTCTTGTCATCTGCAAACTGCAACTCACTTAGGACTTCCAGCCATTATATTGTACTGTAAATACTTTTCAAAAGGAGTTTGGTCTTCATTACATAGAAGATTAAATAAAGATTTTCACTAGTTAAAATGCTAATTCTTGATATCAGGAATTTAATTTCAACTAGTAAACATGATAATTCTTGATCAATAATTTTTAACCTGGGATTGGCAATAGGCAAGCCATATTGTCTTTTATTCATTCACAGGATATAATTTCTTGATATCAACAATTCAATTTTCACTATTTAAAATGCTAATTATTGACATCAGGAATTATATTTCAACTAGTAAAAATTATAATTCTTTATATCTGTAATTGTATTTTCAATAGTTAAATGTCACTGCCATTCAAATTTAATTGTTGATATCAAGAATTCCTTTCTTACTAGTTGAAATTCTGATATCACATATCAGAAATACAATTCTTATTAGTAAAAACCTTTATTTTTTATATCAGTAATCACATGGTTACTAGTACAGATGTTGATTCTTGATATCAACAATTTAATTCTTAAAATCAACAATTCACATTTTTACTGGTAACAAAGTAATTATTGATATCAACAAAGGCAGTTGATTTCTTAAATTTCCCTTGCAACTAGTGAAAATAGAATTACTGCTATCTTAAATAATATTTTAACTAGTAAAAATACGTGCACAGATATGCTTAAATGCCATTTTTATATGTAAGATTAGCTATGGTAAAGAGATCATGAATATTAATAAGATTTTATGACTCTCCTCGTTTTAGTGTCAGCCAAAGATGGCAGAAGAACATCCATGTGCAGAAATCGCTCCTCCTTTATTTATTTGTTTTGTCATTGAAATTTGAAAAGCATTTTATGGCTGGATTCTTTTTTTTTTTTTTTATTATAAAAAATATTATTTTATTGGACAACAAGTCCTTCTGATAATTAAAGAAAAAGTGAACAAGGCATTCATTTAGTTTTAAAAAATAACTTCTTGTCACTTTTTCAGCTGTTTATTTTGGTTTTATTACACTTTCTTCTAATACATCAAATAAAAAATACAACTAAAAGGAAAAATATAACAGATAATAATGCTTCATACAAAGGTTTTACATTTTTTATTACAATTTTTTTGTTGTTGTTTATATATCTTTGGCTACATGAATGAGTCGTATCCTAATAGGAATTATATATATATATATATATATATATATATATATATATATATATATATATATATATATATATATATATATATATATATATATATATATTAGGGCCGGGACTTTAACGCGTTAATTGAGATTAATTAATTACACAAAAAATAACGCGTTAACTAAGATTAATTAATTACAGAAAAAAATTCCCGCATTTTTAATAACTTATTTTTGCACCGCGGAACGTTTCTCACTGGATGAGTTTCGGCGGGACCGATTATACTGGAGCACCAACTAGCGTTCGCATATCACCGCAGCAGCACATCGAGCCTCAAGTATCACCTAAACGCAAAACATATAGCAGCTAGCGTGGACTTTACATTTTATGTTGAACTATGTATTATTTTGTTGGTGCAACAGTTTATGTTGAACTCTTCTTATTGTTTTGGCCAAGGTTTGTATACTTAGTATGTTATGGCCTCTGAAGCTACAGAGAGATGTTTTCTAATAGTCAGTGTTTCCAATGTTCTGAATGTAATTGACAGTATTGTGTTTTACTTAAAAAAAAAAAAACACTTTACAGAAGGTTCCAGCACCTATAAGCTTCCTGAATTTCTGAAATGTACTATTTCTAAATTGTTTCTAAATATGCTATTGCTACACTTCATGGCAAAAATTGCACTGGTCTGCTAGACTTGGTTGAACAAAAATAAACAATATTTTGTTGCTTAAGCTTATGTATTCAGTCATTATTCAATGGTATACTATAAATCCATGTGAAAAAAAATTACTTCTCACTGTTCTCAGGTCAAATATTTATATGCGATTAAAATGCGATTAATTTCGATTAATTAATTACAAAGCCTCTAATTAATTAGATAATTTTTTTTAATCGAGTCCCGGCCCTAATATATATATATATATATATATATATATATATATATATATATATATATATATATATATATATAAATATATACATACATATATATATATACATACATATATATATACATATATATATATATACATACATATATATATATATATATATATATATACATACATATATATATATATATATATATACATATATATATATATATATATATATATATATATATATATATACAGTATTGTTCAAAATAATAGCAGTACAATGTGACTAACCAGAATAATCAAGGTTTTTCGTATATTTTTTTATTGCTACGTGGCAAACAAGTTACCAGTAGGTTCAGTAGATTCTCAGAAAACAAATGAGACCCAGCATTCATGATATGCACGCTCTTAAGGCTGTGCAATTGGGCAATTAGTTGAATTAGTTGAAAGGGGTGTGTTCAAAAAAATAGCAGTGTGGCATTCAATCACTGAGGTCATCAATTTTGTGAAAGAAACAGGTGTGAATCAGGTGGCCCCTATTTAAGGATGAAGCCAACACTTGTTGAACATGCATTTGAAAGCTGAGGAAAATGGGTCGTTCAAGACATTGTTCAGAAGAACAGCGTACTTTTATTAAAAAGTTGATTAGAGAGGGGAAAACCTATAAAGAGGTGCAAAAAATGATAGGCTGTTCAGCTAAAATGATCTCCAATGCCTTAAAATGGAGAGCAAAACCAGAGAGACGTGGAAGAAAACGGAAGACAACCATCAAAATGGATAGAAGAATAACCAGAATGGCAAAGGCTCAGCCAATGATCACCTACAGGATGATCAAAGACAGTCTGGAGTTACCTGTAAGTACTGTGACAGTTAGAAGACGTCTGTGTGAAGCTAATCTATTTTCAAGAATCCCCCGCAAAGTCCCTCTGTTAAAAAAAAGGCATGTGCAGAAGAGGTTACAATTTGCCAAAGAACACTTCAACTGGCCTAAAGAGAAATGGAGGAACATTTTGTGGACTGATGAGAGTAAAATTGTTCTTTTTGGGTCCAAGGGCCACAGGCAGTTTGTGAGATGATCCCCAAACTCTGAATTCAAGCCACAGTACACAGTGAAGACAGTGAAGCATGGAGGTTCAAGCATCATGATATGGGCATGTTTCTCCTACTATGGTGCTGGGCCTATTTATCGCATACCAGGGATCATGGATCAGTTTGCATATGTTAAAATACTTGAAGAGGTCATGTTGCCCTATGCTGAAGAGGACATGCCCTTGAAATGGTTGTTTCAACAAGACAATGACCCAAAACACACTAGTAAACGGGCAAAGTCTTGGTTCCAAACCAACAAAATTAATGTTATAGAGTGGCCAGCCCAATCTCCAGACCTTAATCCAATTGAGAACTTGTGGGGTGATATCAAAAATGCTGTTTCTGAAGAAAAACCAAGAAATGTGAATGAATTGTGGAATGTTGTTAAAGAATCATGGAGTGGAATAACAGCTGAGAGGTGCCACAAGTTGGTTGACTCCATGCCACACAGATGTCAAGCAGTTTTAAAAAACTGTGGTCATACAACTAAATATTAGTTTAGTGATTCACAGGATTGCTAAATCCCAGAAAAAAAAAAATGTTTGTACAAAATAGTTTTGAGTTTGTACAGTCAAAGGTAGACACTGCTATTTTTTTGAACACACCCCTTTCAACTAATTGCCCAATTGCACAGCCTTAAGAGCGTGCATATCATGAATGCTGGGTCTTGTTTGTTTTCTGACAATCTACTGAACCTACTGGTAACTTGTTTGCCACGTAGCAATAAAAAATATACTAAAAACCTTGATTATTCTGGTTAGTCACATTGTACTGCTATTATTTTGAACAATACTGTACATACATATATATATATATATATATATATATATATATATATATATATATATATATATAACATGTTGTCAAGTTCTTGAAGCATCAGTGGACAAGATGAATGATAAAGTGTTTTACTACCAAGACGCAGTTTCCGACCGTGAGTTATTCCATAAAGGACGCAAACAGTTCTGTCAATGAACAACTGAAACGTAAACAAAGGAATTATGATCCATATTACAACGTTATTGCTTCATTGGACTAAACGTGCTTCATGAGATGTCGTTCAGTGGACCCTTACCTTTCTAACTAAACCTGAATTTACAGCTGTGGATTTGTTTATTACTCATTATTACCACGGATCTGGTATGTACAGAGTTTCTAATGTTCATGTTTTTTATATGTACTGCTTACACAAATGTAGCAAGTACAGTCTTTATAAGCTTTCCATTGAAAAACAGCGATCTGTCATCGATGCTTGAGGCTTATATCTTTATAATGATACGTATGTGGTCTAGATTAAATTTGTCCCGTTTCATTTAATCTATTCATAATAAACACTGACACGTGTTACTAGTAGAAATCTAATTCCTGATATAAAGAATAAACATTTTAACTAGAGAACACTGAATTGTTGATTTCAATAATTCAAATCCTGCAAATGAATAAAAGTCAATTTGGCTTGCCATACCAGGGCATTCAAGATGTAGGTGACTTTTTTTCTTCAGTAGAACACAAATTATGATTTTTAGCTTCAGTCGTTGCAGTCTCTCAGCCGTACTATGCATGGCAACAGAATCTAAGAGAGTACAAAAAATAAATAAATAATTTGCACATACAAATCAAAATTAAATCCTGCGGCTATTCTGACAGTCTATCTACAATCTCAATTAGGAGTGTCAATGGTCCACTTGAGAGATAGGTGGTGGTAATGCACTTATAAATCTGCGATCTGCCATAATCCAAGAAGGAGAAGGAGAATGGCTCACGCGCTTGCTGCTGTGAAGTGCGTTCACAAGAGTTTTAACAGTTTGGACATTGCTTGAATTAGAGGTAAACGAACTATAAAAATACTGTTCAATTTCTTGCACAGACCGATCGTTTTGTGGTTTTAGACTGTATGGTTTTTACACATCACTGTCGCAGGATTTAATAGGGATTTGTCTTTTTAACTTATAAGTACCTAACTGAGAAAACTTTACTCATTGAAAGGTAATGTGCATAAAAAAAAAAAAAAAAAAAAAAAATAAATAAATAAAAAAGGTACATTTTGAATTCATACAGTCTTTCAATGTGCTAAGACCACAAAGCACTGATCTGCGGGGCACAGCTTGAGTTCTACACTAACAGTTGTTTTCAATGCTAAATGTAGTGAGTGGAGCCTCAGGATTTAAGTCTAAATCCTGCTTTTATAACAAATGTTATATGTACCCTTTGTTCTTTTTGTGAATCTGGCAGGTTGCAGAGCTTGAAATTTTAAAAAGGATGATACTTTACTGTTGGCTCCATAAAAAGGATTGTCAAAAAGCTGCAGAATATGAAACACCTGCTTGTAGTTTAGCCTCCCTCCCTCCCTGGTGCCTGCACTTTTTGGCAGCTTACTGGAAGAGCTGCAGGCCCATGCTATCCCCTTCAAGAACGGTGCTCTTATACACTTATCCATTCCTCTGTTTCTTTACATTGCTTATAGCTAAAAGCTAATACATGAACCATATCCATTTTATTTTAAACATTCATCCAGCACAAATTTATATGTATATATATATATATATATATATATATATATATATATATATATATATAATTATTATTTTTTTTAATTTTTTTTTTGCATTTAGCATTACACAGATTTTGTCATAAAAACTTCTGAGGCCACTTTTTTTCCCCTGGGCAACCATCGATAGAGTCTTGTGATAGTGCCTAAGAACCTAGACAGTTTAACACTGGCTGCAAGACTTTGACTAAGAAGTAAAATAAGCCTATGGAGATAAATGTGGTAATCCAATTATACAGATAATCTAAACAAATATTTTGTAGATTTACACTACTGTTTACAATATTTGGATTGTTAAGAGGTTTTAATGTTTTTGCAAGTCTCTTTTGCTAAATGCTGCCAAGGTTGGATTTATTCTGCCAAAAATACAGTTTAAAATAAAATAAAATGAAAATCATTATCATTTAAAATATATCATTATAAATATTTAAAATGTAATTTCTGTAAATGGCAAAGTAAGTGGCAAAACTTTCAGCAGCCATTATTCTAGTCTTTAAACTGCGGAAAGGGTATGAAACAATATTCAAAAGTTTGGCAAATATTTAAACATATTTTTTAATTATAGGAAACACTAAAAACCAATATATTTATGTTGCATAACCAATTAGCAAGATAACATTAATGTGTTTAACTTTATATCTTTCTCACTTAAACACTTATACCTAGATCATTAATTATATTGCTTCGATTGGTTCTTCATTAGATGGTCATTGTAGTACTACGTCAGATAAACTCAAGACATTTCAAACAAAACAACAATTTATGTGATATATTTATGACATGTTAATGTAAAATAATATGTATATCTGTAGTAAATCACTGGAGCAGTGGACAATTTTGCTTCAGTTTACAGGTGTAGAGGGTGTTGTTGTTTTTTATGCATTTTTTTTTTTCACAAAATCTGTTTCAAATAAATACTGCTAGATTATAATTATTTAAGAATCCTGAAATAATAATAATAATAATAATAATAATAATAATAATAATAATAATAATACACAGTAAAAAACGTTGGGTTGTTTTTTTTTTTAACCCTTTTTTTTTTTTCGTCATTGGGTTGTTCTTATTTATAGCCTAACTGTTGGATTAAATATGTTTCCCGCCCAGTGTTAATTTTGACAGCAAATTCGGATTTAGTCTTAGTCTTAGTCTTTTGAATAACACACCATTTAGTTTTAGTCACATTTTAGTCATCTGAAATGTTTTAGTCTTAGTCTAGTTGTAGTCGACTAAATATCATAAGAGTTTTAGTCTTAGTCTAGTCTTAAGTCTTTTAGTCTTAGTCTAGTTTTTTTTTTTAGTAGAACAAAGTCAACTTAGTTGACTTGACTAAATGTTTCCATCAGTCTGTTATGGAATGGTATTTATAAAATAAACATAAGACCTGCTCTCAATGAAAAATATACATGCTCTCTGAAAAAGATATGCATTCGTCCTGAATGATATGCAATGCATATGACATTTTCAAGATGAAGTACAGTATTATTGAAAGACAACCACCTATATTATATTTGTATTGCATGTTCATTCTATTTCTTTATTTGTGCTATTTACACAAAGTTTAAATTTTTTTAAGTTTGTTTTTGTTCATTTAAAATAGCACTGCATAGTCTTCACTGTAAAATAAAATACACAATCAAAACAAAATGTATTCAGACACCTTCAACGTTTCTTACAATATCACAGTTTATTTGCTGTAGGATAATGTAATGTCGGATGCAATGCTTAATTTGGTTCAGTCTGTGGTGTGAAAAGGTTGCATTAGCAATTAAAGAAAGAAACACTTAAGCAAAACAATGCTCAGGTCCCTAATAATTTTTTTTTTTTTTTTTTTTTTTTAGTCACTAGTAAAACAATATAATCTATTCTATCTGATTTTTGGATTGACTTTGGATAAATTCTTGTTAAAACTACAAAGTAATTCAATCAAGAGCAGTGAGTGATTTACTTTCATTTTCATACATTAAAGACACTGACAGCAGAGCTAGTAAATTAGGCGCGGTCACTTTAAGAGACAAATGCATCCATTATAAAGATACATATCCAATTTCTTTCCAACTCTTTACTTTCACTGAAGACATAACTACAGACTTTTTCGAACACACTTTCCAAGACGGGTATTTCGACATATTTAGTATGTATTTGTTGTCGGTACAAAAGCAAGAAGACTTTGAGACGCGTCTCTGCTTGCTCCCTGAACACCAGAACACCGCGTTGCTGAATTGAGCTCTTTCACTTTTCGCTCTTTTTCTTATGTTTATTTAAAATGCAATTTGTATTTGTTCGTTCAGGTGCAGGAGGACGCAAAGGTCCTGAAGGAGAGCTCGGTTCAGTGTTGCGCGAGTAACCAGCTGCTCAGTTCAACTTTCCCGCATCGCGGGGCTGAAGCCAACTTGATGTGTTGAATGCTCGGAGCACGTTATAAAACGTATTCTTAAAATACACATTTCTGTTTTAATAAATGCTCATATTAAAACATAGCATTACACATAAGTAGGTACAAAAATAATCAGTGATACATTTACGACCCCATAAAAATTTGGGTCGCAATGGCATTTCAAAAGGTCGCAGTGTAGTTCCCTGTGTAAACAACTTAACTGTTATGAAAACGTCCTCGAAACTGCAAACTCATCTTTGTTCTCTTTTCTGTGTAACTGCTGCTGCTTTGTTTAGCTGTTGCGCTTGCATTTGCCACGGCATTTTAAAATGGCTCGGCTGCTTCTGCATAGATAAACCTACCCTCAAAGATTCGCTCTGATTGGATCTCTTCTCCATTCGTCCCTCCCATATATTTTCGTCTCATTTTTATTCGTTGACTAAAGTGTCAGTTATATTTCGTCACGTTTTTCGTCATCATATCTGACTTTTTATTTTGTTTTTATTTTGTTTTCGTCCGTGAAAAAGATTAGTTGACGAATATTTTTCGTCATAGTCTTCGTCAACGAAATTAACACTGTTCCCGCCTTACTCCGGTTCAAATTTTAACAATCCAGTCAGTGACTCAGCACAGACATCATTGGCAGCCTGCATGATTATGAAGGGTAAGTAACTGTTAATATAATCGTATGATGTATATAACTGTTATAACATTAATTAATATGTTTGATACGTTAATTATTCTTTTTTTTATACGTTAACATTTTTATTCCCTTTAGTGCGTTTGTTTCCCCCAGAGAGGAATCCTATTCCTGTTTGTTCGCCAGCATTAATACATTAAAAGATTAGCTGCAAAACTTTTTAGACAAGTATTACTTAAAGCTGATAAAAATGTCTGGTGAAATGTGAAAGTTTGACTAAATCATTGGAATTAAGCTAGAAAAGCCGCACGGACCATTTATCGGATCGGACCAGTGAAAGAAGCTGCTCGAGCGACTCCCGAGCTGAGCTCACACATCAGTCATGCAACAGACAACACACTCCGGGAGAATCGTTTGAATGAACCTGCAATTTTCTGTTATAAAAGTTCAAAACCCAGACGAAAGAAAAGCGCACAGTCGTGAGGCTATCCGCTCTTTCAGCGGAAATTTATACCAGTGCCTCAAATTTACATAACGTTAACATTACTCCTACAACAAACCTTTAAGAGGGGAGCGTAAAACAGAAGCCATATTCGTCTTATCGCACCAGCACTAATTAATTATACAATAATAGCGTTTTAATGGTTTATTCATATTGAATATTGTAATGCATCTACTAGAATACCCTATAATAATTACAGCAGTTAATTTTATGAAGCAAGATTGATTGACATGTTTTTTAAATTTATTGTTTTACAATATAATTTCTGCCTGTTAACTGAAACCTTTCAAGGTAAGTGACCTATTTAAATTAATGATACATAAGTTTTAAATTTTACTTAGACCTATTACTTCCAAAAATTATGAAAAAAAGACAAATGAGGTGAAATAATTGTATTGCCGCATTCCATCCAACAAAGCTTCCTTTCATTTACACTGTACTTTTGTTCCTTCCTACAAGTCCAAATCAGTTAAAGTGTAAAGGGTTGTAAAATGTACTCACAGTCTGTTTCTATAGTGCAAATGATAGTAGATCCCCACAAAGACTAAAAATTTAAACTGTAAGCTTTTTTTTTTTTCTTCTTCTTCTTCTTTACTTGTGCTTCTTCTGTAATTTTGACATTTAAAGGCCTTCGTGCAGAAATTGTCTTTAAAACCCTTCCTGCCATCTGCATCATACACAAATGGAAAAATGGTGTGCACATCATACACGGAAATGAAGCTTCATTGACATTCAACCTGTAAGTAAAAGCAACACTTAAAATTACAGTTCCCTGTGTAATCAAGTCACCTTTATTTATTTTGTATAAGACACACGTTGTACAATACAAATAGTTCAAAGAAGATATTAAAAAAAAATAATAATAAAAAAATCAATGACAGAATTTTAATGTATGGGTGAATTTTCACTTTAACCAATTTAAATTCGATATAGATTTTAACTCATTTAAATTCACTAATTTGTAAAGTGAGTGTATCATTGAAATAGCATCACAATGCATGTTAACTCAACTCAACTTTTAAAAATTATTTTAAGGTTTGCACTAATTAGTGCTGTACTTGAATCATGAGACAAGCCATAATCCACATGTTCTGGTGCTTGGTGACAAGGAAAACTCTTCCCAAGTTGTTATTATTTTAAACGAGGAGGAGATGGAACAGGAGATGATACTACAAGCAGTCGATCTGTGTTTCAAACTTTTCTTTGTACATGACCTACTACCTAAAGCCCTCTGCTCATATTAGAGAGTTTTTGTAACACACAGTATTTAATAGTTTCTTCTGCACACTGTCTCCTCCTTAAAAATTTTGTATTTAGTAATCTGTAAAAAAAAAACTTTTTATTTTATTGATCATCAGTAGGTCCAGCAGTATATTTTTGTATTATTATTACTTGATTTTATGATTTATTTTTAGTTTTATTATATGTTATGTTCATTTTATTTGAAAGTCGTAATATTTGCCAAGTGTGGTAACCCATATTCAGAATTGGTGCTCTGCATTTAACCCATCCAAGTGCACAAACACAGCAGTGAGAAGTGAACACACAACTGGAGCAGTGGGCAGCTATAGATCCAGCGCCCGGAGAGCAACTGGGGGTTCAGTGCCTTGCTCAAGGGCACTTCAGCCATGGGTATTGAGGGTGGGAGAGAGCACTGTTCATTCAGTCCCTCCACCTACAACTCCTGCCAGCACAGAGACTCGAACCGGTGACTTGAGTTACAGGTCGAACTCTCTAACCATTAGGCCACAGCTATGAACTGTATTAGCACATTTGTGTTTTGATATGAATATGAATTGACACATTTGTACATCTTGAAAATGTCAGTTGTATTTTTACATGTTCTTGTACATTTAAATAAAATATTTTAAAATATATTTGTAAAAGTGTTACTTGCATATTAAAATAAAATCTGTAAGTTACAACAAAGTAGTTTCAAAATATGGTTGTATTAAGTCATTTTTAATAAAAATGCTGATGTTAATTAATATAAATAATTAACTCAACTGTTGGGTAACTTTTAACCCAACAGGATTTTAACCCAATGGGTTGGGTTGAAATAACCCATAGATGGGAAGGTGCTATACCAACCCATAGTTGGGTTACTTGTTGGTTGTTTTTTAACCCAATATTTTTTAGTGTGTAATAATAGTCCTAAAATATAATAAGAGTCCTACGCTTTTACAGATTCTTAATGTGTTTATTTCTACTACATTTTATCTCTTTCTATTCATCAAACTGCCAGATTAAAGAATAGCTTGACACAAACCATACAGAAGCTGAGACTTCTGGTCCTTTGGCACACCGCCTGTTTTGTTATATTACAAAATCTGCCTGGCAATGCTGCGCGATGCACTGCACTTATCAATTTACGTGACCTACATGTTCACGTAAATTTTAAACCTTAAAATCGAAACATTTATTTAAAACATTTCAAGACATTTTAAGGACTTGTGTGGACCCTGTCAATAAAATATGAAAACAATTGTTTGGCAAATCTTTTTGTTGTGTTTATTAGACACATCTAAGCATTTTTTAAAGGTGTGCCTTTGTAGTTCACTGCCTCATCAAAAAGAACAGAAATGTCAGGCCACTGTTCTGTGAAGTGCTGTTCCACACTGGCTCAGTCACACTGGCTTTATCATGTACCAAAAAGACATGGCACTCCTTTCCATAGATCATTTTATTATTCTTAATAGGCTATGTTTCAAACATTACCCTCTTTTTTCACACCTATACACAAACAATTTCTCAGTATCTCTCTTTTTACAAAGGTGTTACTTGAAGTTCAGTGAATGTATACATTTTTAAATGGTTTCTAAACAAATGTCCTTTGTAAATTTGGCCCAAAGTAATCTGTGATCAACAGTATAGGTTACTATGTTTATCTGTTTATTTATTATAGTCAAAATAATCCAGCAATAATGTTTTTTAGGCTAATTTATGCCAGATATCCAGGAATTATTAGCCGTATTTCCACTGTCTGGCCATGTACGAGCGAGGGCTATAATCAGCCCAAATTAGTGATTTGAGTGCGATCCCGGAGTAGATTGAAAGGCTATAGTTTGAAAGACGGAGGGGAGCACAGAATAAAATACCCGGCCGGGCCTTAATATCCTCAGACCGAGAGTTTCTATAATCAAACGGCGCAACCTGATATTTATCTTTATTTCTCAAAGAATAAAATGCGTGCTGATCCACATCAACTCCACTGCGATCGGCCACTTTAAACCTCTTCAATTAGGCTTAGTCCAAAAGAGCGCACATTTAGAAAAATCTTGATAAATTCTCATAAGTTCACGTCTCATTGCTTTACAGAGAATTATCATTTATATAAATTTGTTCACTAAATTATTTGAGCGTCGGTGCTCTCTCCACTGCAATCACAATAGGAATAGGCATACATCACAATGAAAAAGAAAAAAGAAAGAAAAAAAAACATTTCGGCCTATTTATTTAGCTGTGACATTTATATACAACATTTTACAAGTTACTGAGTAACTTTTATAGATATGATACATTGTTTTTGCTCAGTCTCCGAGCAACACGCTTTTTGATCCTCAAAATATCTGCATTTTTGACAGAATCAGAATCAGACGAGTAAATGATTCAAGTAGGCTAAGATTAGGATTTTTGAAATGCTCGTTTGAATAAAGGATTCAACTCTCTCATTAAAGATAGAGACTTAGTGCCACCTAATGGCGGTATTAGTTTCATAGTTAAAAAGAAGTTTCCTTTTTTTCAATCATTTCATATTTCAACATATTTTTTTTTACATTAATAAGAAATCTCTTAACATAATTTATGCAATCATAATTTGCTGTGTAAATCCACATGCCACGTCTAAGTGTCAGCCTGTGTCAATTCAAAATTTGATTTTATTGATACAGACTTTCTTTTATTTGGGCATAATAGCCATACACCGTGTCTTTGCATCCTGATTTAATTCGTTGATTAAATTTAAGAATCTGACATAAGAGGACAGATAGCTATGGAAATATATATATATATATATATATAATTTTTTTTTTTTTTTTTTTTTTTTTACAGTTTTCTTTTTCTCTTGGTTTTGATCTTCTCTCAACTGAGTGAGCACATCCTTAATTATATTGTATTATAATGACAACGTAATATTAGCCCACCGCTATACTATAAGCATGTTGCATATTACTTGTTCTAGGAACCTCAAAGCATATTTAAATTTTTGTGTCATTTGGGCTACTCCATCATGATGTTTGTAGAGTAAGTAGGGCCCAAACATAAACTCAAGCCCCTACACCCCCTAGGTCAAGACATTTTCCATTGTACTTACTGACATACACCTCTGCAGCAGACACCCAACTCTACAAATTCATTTATAGATTTAAAACCCAGTCCTGAACCTGGAGAACCATGTTCTGCAGAGTTCAGCTCCAACACACTTGCTTGGACATTGCTACTGATCCTGAAGACTTTGGTTAGCTTAGGTGTGTTTATTCGGGATAGCTAAACTTTGCAGGACACTGGCCATCCAGGAGCAGGACTGAGAGTCCTGACATTAGCTCTTTACATTCAGTGCATGTGATTTATCAACACCTAGTACATCTTAAAATATACAGCTCTAGAAAAATAAAAGTTCCAGATGGACAAACATTAAATGCATAAACCAGTGTGAATAAACTATATCTTAAAATAAATTTGGAGGTAGGTTGAAAAAGCCTGAATGGGAAGTTTTAAGTAGTTGTAGAGCTTGGAGTATGAAGTTTTATTCTTGTACACAGATATGGCATATTAATGTCAGTACACATGGAATTCATGTATTTATTTGTCATTTAAACTATTGTTAACAGAAATTCTGTCACCCCCTCTAGTGGACATTAAGTGTTAAGGCCTTCATTGCTCAGATAACAAAAGTCACTAGGATTTTTTGGGAAGGTAAATCTGACCAGTTACAGCAACGAGTCAGACGAGTCTGAAGATCTGAGCTGAATTTGGTGAAACATTAATAGTTTTAGTTGGTGTCAATTACTCTCATAATAAATAATAATAATCTTAACTAGTGGTGGGCATAGATACATTTTTTAATCTAGATTAATCTCACTGTGATCTTGAAATTAATCTAGATTAATCTAGATTAAAATGGCCCATTCAGAATATGGGTGTTACCCAAATAAAATTGACAATCAGTAAGTCTTTGAGAAGGGGTTTATCAAGCTAGGTGGTGCATTAGAAAAGGGGCTCATCTCCTGTTTCCAAAATGCATCACAAAGTGCTTGAAACTAATTCCACATTGCACAAGGTGCAAACAACCTTAGGCCTGTTTCACACATACTAGGGGACTAGGGGGAGTTGTGGCCTAATGTTTAGAGAGTTGGACTCACAATCGAAGGGGTTGTGAGTTCAAGTCTTGGGCCAGCAGGAATTGTGGGTGGGGGGAGTGCATGTACAGTTCTCTCTCCAACTTCAATACCATGACTTTGGTGCCCTTGAGCAAGGCATCGAACCCCCAACTGCTCCCTGGGCGCCGCAGCATAAATGGCTGCCCACTGCTCCGGGTGTGTGTTCACAGTGTGTGTGTGTTCACTGCTTTGTGTGTGTGCACTTCGGATGGGTTAAATGCAGAGCACGAATTCTGAGTATGGGTCACCATACTTGGCTGAATGTCACGTCACTTTCACTTTCATACTCCGTCTGCGGTGCGTATGTGTTGCATATTGTTGTGCGAAAACCACAAACAATCAAGAATGCATGATTATATGGTGTCATGGCTTTGCAATCAATAAATGTCATTATAATGGAAGTCAATGGGGCAAAAACAGCCACCAACAACAAATTAGGGAGAAAAATTTAAACTCTAATGCTGCACAAAAACTAAAAATGCATCAAAGCCAATGTTGCTACTAATCTTTGACATGCCCACCTCTGTTATAAAAAAAAAATAATAATTAAAAAAAATCCAGCCACAATTACTTTTATATTTAAAATAAGTCATTTTGTGTGTTTTTTTCCCCCCAAATCAGTGACATAATTTATGAACTTGGCAATTAAAGAGTTAAAATCTTGAAAATTTAAAAAAAAAAAAACATTTGTTAGTTTTGATCAGGACTGAAGTTGATTAACAGATTTGTGCAAAAAAAAAAAAAAAAAGAAAAAAAATTATGAATCTGATTTTTACAGCAGTTTAATTGATTGGATGTATTCATCATAACAAAAGGGTAGTGAATTTGAACAATGCACAAGGGCTTTCTCAAGCCCAAGAAGACTAAGAAGAGAAAGTTAATTCAAATTTGTATGTAATAAAACTAATATTACTAATTTATTTCATAAAATTAACTATATTTCCACAATTAATTATTAATGTCACACACACATACCTAGTGCCTTCAGACTTAAAAGACGAGAGTAATAAATGTTACAGACATATTATCATGGAACTGTTCAGTCTATTATTGATTTTTTTCCCACTTCACTTTTATCCAAGGAGACAGAACTATTTGCACTGTATTATCAATGGGACAATATTCACACAATACTGTAACCTAGAAATAATTTAAAGAGGTCACTTGCAAGTCACAGGAGGATGAATTATGTGTCCAGCAACATCTGATTCAAATATTATTCTAATTAACAGTAAGGGTAGTTTCAGACATTACAGTTCCGCACTCATAGTGACTCTTATTCTGCCTGAAAGAATGAAAAGGCCGTACTGAAGGTGGAGCGATTCGACCAATCAGATGAAAGCAGCATTTCAGCTCCGCCCACAAGTGCGAATGAAATATTGAAGCCATACTGATTTGTAAACCCCAAACGACAAAATGAGAAATCGAGCCAAAAACTCATTTTCCGTTTGTTAAACTAAATGGAATAATGAATAAACTAGACATTTTTCCATTCCTCGTTATTGAATTCATGTTCTCTCACTTGAATCCTCTGTCGTCTTTATTTATTTTAATTGAAAACGGAAATTGGAATGGACGGAAGATACCCTGATTTACCTGGACCCTATCTCTCTCTACAAACAATGAAGCAATTTTGCCCCCATGTTGTTGAGAAATATAATGTAGCGATTGAGTATCGATTAATAAAAGTTGTGTGGCAGCACTGACAAGTTTATGAGCTTCTGAATATTACTTTTTGCACTGCGCGATCTCTGATCTCTGTGTGTGAGTGGTGTGTGTGTGTGTGTGTGTGTGTGTGTGTGTGTGTGTGTGTGTGTGTGTGCGTGCACATCAATTAAAGCAGCGCATTAACAGTGATTAAACTGAACTGTTTTAATGCATTGGCCTTGTCACACACAAACAGGGGGGGCACAGTGGTTAACCAGAAAAATTAAAAATGGAACGTCATGCCGAAAAGGTTGCCGACCCCTGCTCTAAATAATAATACTTTGATACACCAATCGGTCTGTGCAGCGGCACTTCAAAGCCAATGCATATAGCCAGTGGTTCAACGCGCCAAATAGTTCACCAAATAGTTCAAAATGTGGATTAAGAAATTAAATGCTGCTCTGGGTTGCTCGTAGATGAACAGTTCTGATTTGTCTTTATATTTTGGTTGGCAAAATTGAGCAAAACAGACCTTTACTGGTTTATTTATTGGCTGATTTATTTTGATCCTTAGCTGGTCATGTGCTGGTCTTAGGCTTGCCAGACCAGTTTAGGACTAGTTTAGGACCAGCACATGACCAGCTAAAGACCAGCATAAACCAGCAAAGGACCAGCATAAATCAGCTCAAACCAGCATCCCAGCATCAAAAAATAACTGAACAGCATATTCTGATTTTTTTTTTAACAGTGTTCTGGTTAAACAATTTTTTTTGTTTATTTTTAGCTAATGTTTTCATATGGTGGTCTGTTCTTGAAAGCTTTCCTAAAAATATATCCTATTCCTTAAATAAGAAATATCCCAATATATCGCCTTGCTTACAGTATCTCAATGTATCACAATATATTGTTTCTCATCCACTGTATCGTGATATGTATCGTATCGCAAGATTCTTGCTGATACACAGCCCTAATGTTTAGTTAGTTAATTACATTAGCTGTAACAAGCACATTATCTCATATTTCTAGATTTCTGTATATGTATTAAGTAAAGTATAGTAAAAAAAAAAATATATATATATATATACATATATACATTTATATATATATATATATTTATATATATATATATATTAACATTATATAATGTTTGTTAAATATATATTAATGAAAGTTATTATAAAGTGTTACCATAAAGTCTATAGCAATCTGCAATTGGGCTTCCACATTTTGCTTGTTTTTATACCGCAGAGCTCATGGGAATTTGAAAAAGCTTTCAGAGGCTGATCTCAGCCCATTTCAAACTCTCAGTGGCCTGTGATCATGACTGAGGTGGGGAAAGCTGTTTTTGAGTCGGACACTACAGGGCAGACAGTAACCAAACGTCCCATAACCTTCCCAGCTGCTTCCTTCACTCTCTAGCCAAAGTCCCACCCCCTCCTTTCTTCTTTATCTGCCCTTTTCACTCCAACCTGGCACCATTAGAGATAATTGTAACAAACACCTTTCTTACTGTATCCTTTCAAAAGAGGAGTGTGAGCATGAAAAAGCACCATGAACTTTGTCTGTAACGCTGCAATCTTTCCACAGTAAACCCCGTTGTTACTTATTTATAGTAGCATGTTTCCCAGAGGGCAAAAGTAATTGAAACCAAATGTGTGGAGGCAGTGGGATTGGGAAATAGAGCAGCGGTAGCAGCTGCACAGGAGAAAAGAGAAGGAGATATAACGGGAGGTACAGGGAAAACCCTTTGTCTACTGTTGGGACACAAACTTTTTACCTTCCAGTTAATATAAGACTTTTTTTCGAGAGCACAACACACTGACAGAATGAACCAATACAATGGAACTGAAAGGAAAGGAGAGTAAATAACTCTTTCTCTACCTCTCCTTTCCTTTCAGTTCCACAGTAGTGGTAAAATAACCCTGCAACCCTAACTAGTCTAGCGCAGACAGAAAAATTCCTTTAAAAAACAAAAAAACAAAATGAAGTAGCAGTCCACATTAGGCAAAGCCATGTCTTTCTGCTGCCAGGAAGTCACATGCGTTTCCTCACACAAAGCATAAGTCAGAAACAATGAAATAAAAACTTACCATCCTGACCATGGCTCTCAACCTGAAGTTCAATCTAATGCACTCAGGGTGTGACAGGCAGATAAAAGTAGACCGTGACGCCCTATAAAAATGGCATGAGGCCTATTTTCTCTCTCTCGCTCTCTTTCTTTCTTTTTCCAACTGACTCTAGGCAGTTACAATCCCCCCTTCCGACACTGTCAGCTTTTCCGCAAGCAGGAATTTCCTGGACTCTCAGACCGGGATCTGCAGCAGACCAAAAACCATGGCGAACAGTGTCTGACTCTTGCAACGCTCTCCTACTGTCTGCCTTAGTAACTGCCCCCTGGTTTCTGGCCAGATATAGTGCTAGGAGACACATGGGGGAAGTTAAGGGATAGGTTAGGGTTGATATGTGAGGGGGATTTTTTTAGCACAACCCCTCACCCTGCATGTGTGTGTTCCAGCATGCAGTCATGGGAATTGGAAATGCACATTAACTTTTCTACTTGATGTTTATGCCTGGCTGACTATGAGGGATAAAACTGCCACAAAGCCTTTTCTATACAGCATTTTCTGCAAGCATGAAGTCATTAGACTGATGAATAATAATAATCATTGTTTAGGTCACTTCCTTTAACTGGTTAGTTCAGCATTAGCAGGACATACCATGGAGAGTGTAAAAACAATGGGTCTCACTCACTAAATATGCGTAGGCACAGATTTTTGCGTGAAATGTGCATACGGACGTTTCCACGAATCATGATTCATCAAAAACTTTCGTACTAAAATTTATTCTAAATGTACGAAAAGATTCAAGAACAACTTATACCACACGTACGCAATAATCATGTACAAACTGGGGCCTTATAAGCATGTGTTAAGAACCTTATATAATTAGATTTTATTGATAAATTATAATTACAGTTCCAATTATATATATATATATATATATATATATATAATATTAGAGGTCCAAACAATAATCAGCTGATCTATCCTTATATAAACGGTGATTAATGTGTCTCATCTTGTTTTTAGAGGCATGGCACACTTGGTACTGCTTGAAGACATCGCGGCGCGTGCTAAGGAGAGAGCGCGTCTTTAGAGAGCGCACAGATATGTTCGCGGAGAGTGACGAATGGCTGTTCAGTCGCTTTAGGTTGCCCAGAGAAGTCCTCATTGATTTATGCAACTCACTGGAACCACACTAAGCCACATCACCAACCACTCTCACCACCTTATCTCCAAGCCTGTGTTATAACCCATGCTTCCTTTTTACCTGTGCCCGTTATGCCAGTGGATACACTTTTAAATAACAAATAATTCTTCCTGGCTTCCACCTCCGACAGCAAAACCTCACGTTCATTATCGTTAGAGTTATTTTTCTTTGTCTTTTGTTTCGGTGCCATAATTGTCTTTCTCTGTACAAGTGCCTCGTTGTGGAAAGCCCTTATATGGAGCTGGTTTGGGTGTGAATTATGCTAATTACTGACCTCGTGCACAAGGGCGCTCATTTAGAAGGCTCCAAATTCACTAACAGAAGAACGAGTTTAAGAACAAGCTCATGTGCATACGCACGTGTTGTGAATTAGGCGGAAAGTTCTTGTGAGAAGTTCAAATGTGCGTATAAATAAGAAAATTGTACACAAAAATTAGTGAATGAGACCCAATGTTCGTAAGACCACATGTACAATCAATACATGGAATCCCAGGACGATTAATCAGCACATACAATGCTAATGCTGGTGGTGTGCTGGACTATGGTGTGAAGGTAAAAAACATTAACATAAATATATTCATATACTGTGTTTTACCTTGCTGCAGTCACAAATAATTGTGTTTGGGGTGTTTAGACTTTAATTTATTTAGGCAATTGTTTGCTTCATACTCTTTGACAAGGGTTCGAAAACAACCAATTAGTGTCAGAATACCAAATCAGGCTTTAGAGGCACCTTTTCCATTTAACTTTGCTGAATAATGTTGTTGTCGGGTTTTATAAATTCACCAT
The DNA here is from genome assembly GCF_023724105.1 of Carassius gibelio. NCBI lineage: Eukaryota > Metazoa > Chordata > Actinopteri > Cypriniformes > Cyprinidae > Carassius > Carassius gibelio. The sequence goes on from NC_068416.1 coordinate 601,083, forward strand.
CAAATCTTCTACATGGTGTTGTTTTGCAAAAGGGGTATATATACTATTGTAAACATACTATAAACCCAACCGTTTTTACAAAATTAATTAAATTAGATGAAATAGAATTGAGTGCAGATGTTTACATGTTTGGCTGTAAAAAGCTGTAAAAAGCACTGTACTTTATACAGTAGCTGCTATTTTCCATAAGAGATTTTAGGAGGAGTTTTGATATTCAACTATTATTAAGTAGCCTAAATACAACTCCAACGTGGTATATTTTATCCACTACACAATACGTAAACCTGCTGAATGACTGCCAAAAATAGTACTGGCACTCTACTCCCCCCAAAAAACTGCTTTCAATACCAGGAAGCCAGTTGGTTCTTTGAGGGGCAGAGCCAAATTTTTCAAGTAACTAGTATAGTAGCACATAACTTTTTTAATTTACAAGAAAGTATCTGAGTTACTTTTTCAAAAAAGCAATGTCAATTACTTTGTTTTACCATTTATTGACTGAAATCGACATTTTGCTGAGGAGCTTTTCTTGTCCTGCAACCTAATGTAGGGACGCAAATTTACTTTTCCCTCAGCCTGAGGTTTATTCATTACACTTTTTAGTGTGAAAGGGCTTTTACATTTGCTCTGAATAGAACTTCTTATATTAAAAACAATCAAGCCCTGCTCATATTTAAAAAGTAATGTGAATGTAAAGCAAAAGTAATATAATGCATTACTGTTCATAAAAAAAAACGTAATAAGTTACTTTTTAGGGAGTGATACAATATTGCAATGCATTACTTTTAAAAGTAACTTTCCCCAAGACTGATAATTATACATCATTTTATGTGTGTAACATGACTTTGAGCCTATCAATCAACATTAGCGTGCCACCCACAGGATAACGCAAGGACATCTCTGCTATAATTTTGTCCCCATGTGTTCAGAGATTAGAATATAAAGCTTACAAAATGTTTCAATTATTAGCGATACGAGCCAGAATCTGCCCCGCCAAAATTTATGGTAAGGAACTGTTACTAGATTCTACAATTTCAAAATCACTTTAGCCTGTGCTAAACCAGGGTATCTACAACCCATGGCACACGTCCCAACTGTGGCACGCAGAGGGATAATCGCTGGCACGAAAACTGCATACTGACATACATTTTGAGGTAATAACTTCTCATAGTCACACATCCTGTTGGGAAGTATAAATACAATTAAAGTGTGAAAATTAAGTTGAGTTAACATTACACATACTGCAGCATGCGTGACGATCACTAAATGAGGACAGAAACACATTAACAACATCTCCAGAACTGAAAAAAATCATAAGGCTTCTTTAAGAAAAAAATTAAATAAATTAAGTTTGTTTTATGCATTCAAATAATTACACATGCTAAAACACAGAATTTGGTAACAATTAAAAAAATATGGTGAGAAAAAATAAAACATTTAAAAAGGCAATGAACCAAAACCAAAAAAAAAAAAAAAATTATGTTTATGTGCAAATAATTAGAATTAATTAGACTTTATTCATTTATTTTATTTAATAAAATTATAAAATAAAAATAAAATAAAAATTTAATTTAACTATTAAAAAGGAGTGGAGATAAAAAAAAAATAACAGAATACAGAAAAAAAAATAATGGAATTTGGAAAAAATAAAAACAGATTTCATAGGGCCCTATTAGAGTGTGGTCATTTCAACATTTACTATTAATATTATTATTAATTTTATTATTATTACTACTCCTAGTATGGTTCACTAAAGTTTTTTTTTCAATAAAGCACTATTTTAGTTTTTGTTCAGTATCCATTTTAAAAACTATCAGTTAATTAATCGGTATCGGCCAGTGTGGTCCAACTTAGCTATTGGTATCGTCACAATCTACTCAGTCCACCTCTAGTTTTAATCCTTAGGTTGAGTACATGATAAATAATTAAAAGTTCTCTCTTCTTTTCAGTCTCCTAATTTTGCCATATCTCTCATGACTTTAATACTCAAGGTTTACCAAAACTATACTTTCTAAATTGCTATCTTCAAAATTAATACATCACTTCAATATCTTTATAGAAAAATCCTAATACTGAACATGAATCATGTTTTTCCCTTTAAGAAATTAACACTTTTATTAGGCTATAGCAAAAGTACAGTAAGCATGTTTTTTTTTTTTTTTTTTTTTACAATTATTTAATTTTTTTTATTTATTTTTACAAAAAATTCCATGGTTACACTATGGTTAGTGAAGCAAACACCATGCTTAATTTGTGGTTAACATGGTTTAACAATAGTAACCAATGTCTTTATATTTATAGTAAAAATCTTCATTAATTTCGTAAGGGTTGTGTTGTTGTCTATCTTAGCTCCCCCTAAACCTATTATGACATTTACATTTTTTCATTTAGCTGATGCTTTTATCCAAAGCGACTTACAATTGCTATATATGTCAGAGGTCACACGCCTCTGGAGCAACTGGGGTAAAGTGTCTTGCTCAGGGACACATTGGTGTCTCACAGTGGATTCAAACCTGGGTCTCTCACATCAATGGAATGCAACTTATCCACTGCGCCAACATCACCCTTATGAAATATAATTATTTGTCTGCTAAATTACTACTGTAACATTAGATAATAATGATTAGAGCTGTAATTAGGCCTTAAAAGTCGTGGCCTAATGGTTAGAGGGTTGGACCTAATGGTTAGAGGGTTGTGGGTTCTAGTCTCGGGCCGGACGGAATTGTGGGTGGGGGGAGTGCATGTACAGTTCTCTCTCCACCTTCAATACCACGAGTAGGTGCCCTTGAGCAAGGCATCGAACCCCCAACTGCTCCCCGGGCGCCGCAGCATAAATGGCTGCCCACTGCTCCGGGTGTGTGCTCACAGTGTGTGTGTGTGTGTGTGTGTTCACTGCTCTGTGTGTGTGCATTTCGGATGGGTTAAATGCAGAGCACAAATTCTGAGTATGGGTGACCATACTTGGCTGAATGTCACTTCACTTTCACTTTCACTTTCACTTAAAAGTTAATTAGTTAATTAGGCCCGACAGGACCCGAGCCCGACAGATTTCGACCTGAGCCTGACAAGTACATTTTGATTGACACCTTTTTAAAACCCCCTATGTAATAGGCAACTTGGAAATTGGACCAAAGAAATAAAATAAGTCCTCTTTAACATCGTAACATCTCAGCACTTTAAATAAGCCTAGCCATAGGCTCATTTATCCTATAAATAGGCCAACGCACCAATAAAAATGAGTCTTTTAACAAATTAAATTAAGATAAATTCTAAATTAAGATGGGTATTTGGCAATAATGAAATTACCATAAAAGCTCCGCCAGATTTGCCTTGCCTAGCAGCTGAAATTTAATAAAACAATAATGCCAACATTAGCCTATATACTCTGTCTACATTATGCATTTAAGACTCAATTAATATTTAGTTATAATTTGAAAAACCTTTACTCCCCAAGATTAGCCTATGCCTACATCTTTCTGTGGAGGAAAATATTAACTCCACTGTAGATGGCTTCCGCACGTTCTTGCACTCACTGGCTCATTATTCTCGTTATAAACATGGTCAAAACTTTTCCACACCTCAGGCTTTGCTCTATTTGCTGGTTCAACCAAAACGTAATCGCCAGAGGCAAGCCTCTGTTTCACCTATTCAGCATACATTTTCACATCTTACTTGGATCTTAGTTCTGCTTTTGACACTATTGACCACAACATTTTCTTGAATAGACTAAAAAACTTAGCTGACATTAATGGAAATGCAAAAGCATGGTTCAAATCATACTTATCTAACCACCATCAATTTGTTGCAGTGAATGAAGAGGTATCATATCGATCACAAGTGCGAAAGGGAGTACCTCAAGGCTCAGTACTAGGGCCATTACTTTTCACACTTTACATGTTACACTTGGAAGATATCATCAGGAAGCACGTTGTAAGCTTTCACTGTTATGCTGATGATACTAAGCTCTGTATTTATTCACGGCCCAGAAAAACATATAAATTTAAAAAAATTAACAGAATGCATAATTCTTTTAAAAACCTGGAAGAGGAGTAATTTCTTATAGTTAAATTCTGAAAAAAAGGGGGTAAATTATAGGACCTAAAAACTCTGCATGTAATAACCTAGAAAACTGTCCAAGACTTGATGGCTGCTCTGTCAATTCTTCGTCATCAGTTAGGAACCTATGTGTGCTATTTGATAGCAATCTTTCCCTTGAAAGCCACATTCCTAACATTTGTAAAACTGCATTTATCCATCTCAAAAATATATCTAAATGATGACCTATGCTCTCAATGTCAAATGCAGAGATGTAAATTAATGCATTCATGACCTTAAGTTTATATTATTTTAAAGCTTCTTTTGGTGGTTATTCTGCATGCTTAATAAACAAACTCCAGCTAGTCCAAAATGCAGCAGCTAGAGTTCTTACTAGAACCAGGAATTATGACCATACTGCCGGTTCTGTCAACACTTTACTGGCTCCCTATCAAAAATTATATAGATTTTAAAATCTTGCTTATTACTTATAAAGCCCTAAATGGTTTAGCACCTCAGTATTTGAGTGAGCACTTGTTGCACTATAGTCCTCCATGTCCCTGAATGTTAGCAGAGACCAGGACAACTAGAAGAGCCCCAGAGACAGAGTCATAGTCAAGTCCTTTTCTCCTAGACAGCCACTGGAAACAGATGATTCTTCTGCACAATCTGACTTTGCTGCAGCCTGGAACTGAACTGCTGTTTTTTCTGACCAGATAAGAACTTGCCCCCTGACTGAGCCTGGTTTCTCCCAAGGTTTTTTTCTCCATTCTGTCACTGATGGAGTTTTGATTCCTTGCCCCTGTCACCTCTGGCTAACTTATTTTGAGGACACTTAATTTCCAGCAACATCGTCAACTTGATTGCACAGATACTACAAACCTGATTCCAAAAAAGTTGTGACACGGTACAAATTGTGAGTAAAAAAGGAATGGATTAATTTACAAATCTCATAAACATATTTTATTCACAATAGAATAGATAACATATCACATGTTTAAAGTGAGACATTTTGAAATGTCATGCCAAATATTGGATCATGTTGGATTTCATGAGAGCTACACATTCCCAAAAAATTGGGACAAGTAGCAACCTCCTGGAAAAGCGATTGGGCTAGTTTTGGACTGGTGTTGAGAAGCAACTGGGCAGGATTTGTTTTGAAAACCTGGCAACCCTGATCTGAATGCACGTGCTGGAGACATACTTTTAATCACAGAAGCTCCTTAACTGACGAGATGGGCATGAAAATCGCATTCGATTTTGTGCACAGCCCTACTGAAAGGTATATCCAAGTTCTAGAACAACATATGCTCCCATCCAGATGTCGTCTCTTTCAGGGAAGACCTTGCATTTTCCATTTTCCTATTCCTAAACTTGAGCAACTTGTCTCCTAGCTCCCCAGACGTTTGCAGACTGTTATAAAAAGAAGAGGAGATGCTACACAGTGGTACACATGGCCTTGTCCCAACTTTTTTGAGATGTGTTAATGCCATGAAATTTAAAATCAACTTATTTTCCCCTTAAAATAATACATTTTCTCAGTTTAAACATTTTATATATCATCTATGTTGTATTCTGAATTAAATATAGAAAATTGTTAAAAGCACTATATAAATAAAGGTGATTCGACTTGACTTGACTTTACTGGGGATGCTCGCAGGACCGTTTTGAAAACCACTGATCTAGGCAATATCTGTCTAGACAGGCCAGTGCACACTACCCCTTCTAACCTAAAAAGTTGCCCCATGTATCATCATCTTTATTGTATTTTTGCTGAGCAGTCATTTGGGTGGCTCATCAATGTACTAGATTTCTCTAAAAATAAAATAAAAATATTAATTATTAATTCTTAAAAAAAAAAAGTAGGCTTGATGTATTCATTATTATTATTATTATTATTATGGGGAGAAAAATGTATTGAATATGGAAGTGTAGTAGTTCTTCAATTGCGATATTAGCATGTCTACCTTCAAACAGTCTTAACCCTTGTATGAATCATAATTTATCTAAAAGTCCTGTCTGGATGAATTTTATACCTTAAGACAACAGATGCTGTTAGGACCACCTGCTGAAAATCTTGCAATCTATAATATGTTCCTGATGAATTCTGTTCTTTTGTTATTCTGATGAGATGGATCATTTGGTCCACATCTTTATAGACACAGTTACATAATATATTTCACAGAATGATCAACTGAATGTCAACCAAATAGGCTTCAGAAGTGGCCATTGAACCGAGACTGCTTTACTGTGGGTCAGTATAGCCCTGCAGATAGCAAAAGCTGATTCCAAATCATCAGTCCTCATTCTGCTGGATCTATCTGCCACTTCTGCCACTGTGAATCATCAGATTTTCCTGTCTATAATCAGTAGAATTGTACTCCACTGATTTGAATATCATCTCACAGGTAGGTCTTTCAGGGTTTCATGGGGAGGAGAAGTATCCAAAGAACATCAACTGGTCACTGGGGTTCCTCAGGGATCAGTTCTTGGACCCCTCTTCTTCCTAATATACACAAAACTGGGATCCATTATACAAGCACATGGTTTCTACCATTGCTATGTCAATGACACATTCATCACATTCATCAGACAATCCAAAAGTAACTGCATTGATATCAGGCTTCCTAGCAAACATCTCGGCATGGATAAAGGAACGTCACCTGCAGCTCAACCTGGCAAGACTGAGCTACCCTGACAATCCAACTCTACACCATGATTTCAGCATCCAGCAAGGTTCATCAACAATTATTCTTTGGTGACCAGCTGACCTTCAAGGACCATATTGCAATTTGATCATGCAGGTTTGCATTGCACAACATCAGGATGATCAGGCCATTCCAAACAGTGCATTCTGCACAACTTTTTGTCCAGGCCCTAGCTATTTCTAGGCTGGACTACTGCAATGCTTTTCTGACTGAACTTCCATCATGCGCAATCAAACCTTGACAAATGATTCAGAATGTAGCAGCATGACTGGTATTCAACAAGCCACAGGCTCAGCACCCTCCTACTTCCACTCTCTTTTTTAAATCTACATCCACTCCAGAAACCTGAGATCTGTAAGTAAACGATGCCTTGTGGTACCATCACAGAGAGGTATTTTCATTCACCTTTCCTGGCTGGTCAAATGATCTTCCCATACCCGCATTAATTAGCAGAACACCCAACATTTTATCTGATAGCAAAACTAATTTAATCCCATTTGACATAAAAGCTGGGACATGAACCACACCTGCATTAAATCTCCTACATGTGGTAGACAAAAGACATTTATTAAAACTTGTTTTCAAATTGTAAATAGATTGAAAACATAAAGCAAGCAAAGAGCACTCCCTTTAATATAATCACTACAGCTGTCAATCAGTGGCTGCATAACTGGCTACACTGCTCAGCATGTACTGGACCATGTCGAAATAGTCTTGGTTATTGGACCCAAAACTTCGCTGTGCTTGTCACCATATGGCCTGCTGTTCACTTGGGTGTACCCACCTGCATGCAGGACTTTGGCTTCCCCCTTGTTGACAACATAATATCAATTAACAATCGATCAAACAACATTTATTTATATAGCACCTTTAAAACAACACCAGCTGACCAAAGTGCTTTACATGTCTACAAATTACTCAAACAAACCCAATACACACAATGTCCATCACTGATTAAAGGTCCCCTTCTTCGTGATCCCATGTTTTTAAACTTCAGTTAGTGTGTAATGTTGTTGTCAGAGCATAAATAATATTATGTATGATAAAATTCTGTAAAATTCTAAAGCTCAAAGTTCAATGCCAAGCGAGATATTTTATTTCACAAAATTTGTCTACAAAAAATGACCCGTTTGGACTACATCCCTCTAGTTCCTGCAGTAATGACGTCACTAAAACAGTTTTTTGACTAACCTCCGCCCACATGAATTCACAAAGATGGGGCGTGGTCTTGTTGCTCTCCAACGGAGAAGAAGGAAGAGCTGCGTTTGTGTTCGATATGTCGTTGAAACGCTGTCATTTTCATCTCGGAGTCTAATCACCTTTGTTTGGCCTTCCAAGGGATGCTGTACTCGGTTCCCGAAAATTATAATCCACATGTAAAACTATGTGCAGCACATTTTGCTGAGAACAGCTTGCTTTGAGGACAACTTCGTCAATCTCAATCAGTTTAATGCCGGATTCGCAAAAAGATTATTCTTGAAAGATGGAGCAGTTCTCTCTTTGTCTGGAGAAGGCGTTGTTTATGGACCACAACTGGTAAGTGTATTTTATTATTTAAGTTGGTGCGTTTAACAGTTTCTGTAACTTACTACACAAAGGGCAACGCTATTTAGCTTTGTTAACTAGATGTTAGGGCTGGGCAAAAAAACACATGCAATGTTCATGGGCATCTCTTTAGTAAAAACACTCCTGTGATTATAAGTACATCTCCAGCACGTGCGTTCTAGCCCAATCGCGTTACCAGGAGGTCAGCCTGCTCTAAGCTGGTGTCGAATCACAACACAGGAACCGCTGGCACAATCAGAACTTGTTATGTATTTCTGAAGGAGGGACTTTATAGAACAAGGAAGTCATCAGCCCGTTTTTGTGACAGTGAAAACAGATATACAGATATGTGTATTGTGTGAAAAATACTGTTTTTTACACATGAAACATGAACACGTTATACTGCACACTGTAAACACAATCAAAGCTTCAAAAAAGCGCGAAATACGGGACCTTTAATGTCCCAAAAACTTGGTGCAACTGTATGCCACAGAGTCATGCAAACCTTTAAAAACCATTATCAAAACTTTATATTGGACTCTAAAATCAACAGGAAGCCTGTGCAGCAAAGCCAGCACTGGAGAAATGCTGGACTAGTTCCTTGTGACAGTCAACGGTTTTTAGGACATGGAAACGTCTTGGTTACGTATGGTAACCCTTGTTCCCTGAAGGAGGGAACGGCCACGTCGGAGATGCCACGCCGGTGACCGACGAATATGGGATGTCGCTTCGGTAGACCAATCTACTTCGAGTGTAAACTAAACGAGCCAATGCACATTGCCATGCAATTATTGCATCCAGCTGCCGCTGATCACTGCGTGAGTATAAGAGGGCAGCAGGTGCAATGCATTTCAGTTTTTTGCTGAGGAGCCGAGCCGGGGACCCGTCAGCTCAGCGGCGGTACAGCAACCATGGCGACGGGACGTGGCGTCTCCGTTCCCTCCTTCAGGGAACGAGGGTTACCATACGTAACCGAGACGTTCCCTTTCAGTCGGTCACTCTCGACACCACGTCGGTGACTGACGAATATGGGATCCCTATCAAAGCGCCATGGGTGTTGCCCCTTCCAGTGCCCTGTGCGAGTCGCCTGCGCCCCTATTAGGTGTAGGCCGGGGCTCAGAACAAGTAGCTCCACTCACCGTTGTCAAAGCATTACCTCACTGGGTGAGATTGGATAACACTGGGAAAATGTACGCTGCGGAAGCCCCATCCTTCCCGAATGAGGTCTCGGAGGCAAATACGCATAAAGCATCCGTTTAGGAGTATACGGAGAAATTTGAGGTAATTAAAAACCCTCTTGGGAATGCAGAAGTCTGTCGGAGAAACACGGGCTCTAAGGCTATACCGTGGACTATACACATATGAGTACCGCTTAGGTCTCAATATGGAACCCACCCTTCCATGGTTCTAACGGATTCATCATGAAGGTCTGGCGCCGGACGTTCCGCCGTGTCTAGCTGCTTAGGGTGATGGAGGATCTCAACAGGGTCTACAGTACAGACACTCTGGAGCGGTTTAAGCAAGCCGACACTAACCGGGGCCTCTCAGTGCCACTACGCGTTTGAGGTGAGAACACAGGAGGATACCAGCTCTACACGAAGGCTATGGAACCTAGCGAACATGTTAGGGGTCGCCCAGCCAGCAGCTCTACAAATATCTGTCAGCGAGGCGCCACGAGTCAGCGACTAGGAGGATGCAACACTTCTAGTTGAATGAGCTCGCAACCTGAACGGGCAGGGCACATCCTGAGCCTGATAAGCCAGGGTTATGGCATCCACAATCCAGTGGGCCATCCTCTGCTTAGAGACGGCACTCCCCTTCTGCCGGCCTCCGTAACAGACAAAGAGCTGGTCTGAGGTCTTGAAGCTTTGTGTCCGGTCTATGTAGCTTAATGCTCGGACGGAACAAAGCAAAGCCAGGGCTGGATCTGCCTCCTCCAGGTGCAGCGCTTGCAGGTTCACTACTTGGTCTTTGAAGGGTGTAGTGGGAACCTTGGGCACGTAGCCAGGCCGGGGCCTCAGGATTACCTGGGAGTCAGCCGGCCCGAACTCTAGGCACAAATCGTCGACAGAAAATGCATGCAGGTCCCCTACCCTCTTGATGGAGGCCAGTGCAAGCAGGAGCAGAGTTTTCAATGAAAGAAACTTTAGCTCAACTGAATGCAAAGGCTCGAATTGGGCCCTGCTGTAGAGATTTAAGCACTAGAGACAGGTCCCAAGAGGGTATACAGGGGGGCCGGGATGGATTTAACCTCCTGGCCCCCCTAAGGAACCTGACGATGAGGTCATGCTTACCCAAAGACTCCCCATTCATGGGGTCATGGTATGCAGCAAAAGCAGCAACCTGGACTTTGAGGGTGGAGGGAGACAGCCTTCGCTCCAGCCCTTGCTGCAGAAAGGACAGCACGACCGCAATCGGGCACCTTCAGGGGTCTTCTCGGCGAGAAGAACACCACTCGACGAACAGGTTCCACTTCAAGGCGTAAGCCTGTCTCGTAGACGGTGCTCTTGCTGAAGTGATGGTGTTCGATTCCTCTTGGGGTAGGTCACCTAGAACCTCCGCGTCCCATCCAGGGACCAGACATAGAGTTTCCAAAGGTCTGGACGTGGGTGCCAAATGGTGCCCCATCTCTGATTCAGTAGATCCCTCGTCAGAGGAATTGGCCAAGGAGTGGCTGTCGCAAGGAGCACTAGTTCGGGGAACCAGGTCCGCGTGGGCCAATATGGCGCTTCTAGCAAGACTTGCTCCTCGTCCTCCTGGACTTTGCACAGTGTCTGTGCGAGAAGGCTCACTGGGGGAAACGCATACTTGCATAGGTCACGCGGCCTGCTGTGTGCCAGTACATCCATGCCGAGAGTTCCCTCGGGCATGGAGTAGAACAACTGGCAGTGAGAGGTCTCTGGAGCAGCAAACAGGTCTACCTGAGCTGCTGTGAACCGCCTCCAAATCAGCTGGATCATCAGGGGATGGAGTCGCCATTCTCCCGGGAGCATTGCTCAAGACAGCTCGTCAGCTGTACGACTGAGCAGGCTTGGAATGTGAATAGAACAAAGTGACCTCAGAACCTTCTGACTGCAAAGGAGGAGGTGGTGGGCGAGTTGCGAGATGCGTCGAGAGCGCAGACCACCTTGTTGGTTGATGTACGCAACAGTCCCAGTGTGGTCCATTCGGACCAGCACACGCTTGCCTCGTAAGAGACCTTTGAGATGGTTCAAGGCAAGGTGCGCTGCTAACAACTCTAGGCAATTGATGTGCCACTGCAGCTGCGGGCCCGTCCAAACCACTGAGATTGCATGCCCGTTGTACGTGGCCCCCCAGCTGGTGGTGGAGGCATCCGTGTAAACTACAGCATGCCTGGAAATCTGCTCTAGGGGCACCCCTGCCCAGAGAAATGCAAGATCTGACCACGGAGAGAGGGTTTGGTGACAGGCCAGTGTAACTTGGACCCGGTGAGTGCCATGCTTCAACGCCCACCTCGGGACTCGGCCATAAAGCCAGTGCTGCAGCGGTCTCATATGTAATAGGCCGAGTGGTGTAAGTGCCACCGCAGCCGCCATATACCCCAGGAGCCTCTGAAAGAGTTTCAGTGGGACCGCTGTCCTGCTCTTGAACGTATTCTAGCAGGCTAGCACCGAATGCACACGTTCCTCTCTGAGGCATGCTGTCTGTTTGACCGAATCCAACTCCATACCGAGTAAAGAGATCCTTTGCCACAGCGAGAGTATGCTCTTTTCCCAGCTGACCTGAAGGCCCAACAGGCTCAGGTGCCGGAGCACCACATCCCTGTGCTTGCACAACTGATCTCAAGACTGTGCTAGTATCAGCCAATCGTCTAAGTAGTTGAGAATGCGAACACCCTGCTCTCTGAGAGGAACGAGAGCTGCCTCTGTGACTTTCGTGAAGACACGGGGAGACCGGGACAGCTCGAAAGGCGGTTATTGTACTGATATGCCAGTCCTTCGAACGCAAACCGCAGAAAAGGCCTGTGGCACGGAAGGATGGACACATGAAAGTACACGTCCTTCAGTTCGATCGCTGCAAACCAATCTTGGGGACAGACGCACCTGAAAATGCGTTTCTCTGTCAACATTTTGAACTGTAGCCGATGGAGGGCCCGATTTAAAACTCTCAGATCCAAGATCAGTCGTAACCCACCACCTTTCTTGGGTACAATGAAGTACGGGCTGTAAAACCCCATCCTAATATCGGCTGGAGGGACTGACTTTATTGCGTCCTTCGCCAGTAGGACTGCGATCACTTCCTACAAGACAGGGGCATCGGACGCTTTCACTGTAGTGAAGCGGACACCGCAGAACTTGGGGGGATGCCGGGCGATCTGAATCGCATAGGCGAGGCTGATGGTTCGCAGAAACCAGTGAGACGGGCTGGGTAGCGCTGACCAGGTGCTTAAAAACCGTACCAGCGGAACCACAGCTGTACCTGCAGTGGGGCAGCTAGGTGGAACACAAGGACCCAAATCGGGCGTCTTGTGAGCAGGCCGGATGTTCACCTGGTTCAACGAGTTGGCAGAGGGTGCGTGAGTAGGGCCTTTGTTGATGCTCTCGAACCACCCACTGCTGCCATTTGGAGAAGGAGGAGGATGAGTGAGAACATCACTCATCCATGAAAGCCAATCAGCGTGCTCAATGCCCAGACACTTAAGGCAGCGATCGTGACCATCACCCGTTGCCATGTAACGACCGTTCCCAGAAACACACGGGTGAAACGGCATCCATATAAGGACGATCCGTCGTCTTTACAAAGACACACCCGTGAAGCTCTTTTAGAGAAATTTGCTCTTTAGGAAATGCTCTTTTAGTGCTGAGGCGCACAGGGGAATTGGCCGGTTGCAACATGACAGGGGTAGTGCAGCCTGAAGTGTGCAATCCACTCGACACAGGAACAACCGGCGCTGAAGCGCCGTCTTGCCAACACACGAAGCTTCCGAGAGTGTGCTGAACTCGTAGTTCACAGCAGACACAGTTGAGCAGAGCGATACTAACGCTCGGCTCTGAAGCGAAAAGCTGGAATGCATTGCACCTGCTGCCCTCTTATACTCACGCAGTGATCAGTGGCAGCTGGATGCAATAATTGCATGACAATGTGCATTGGCTCGTTTAGTTTACACTCGAAGAGTAGATTGGTCTATTGTAGCGATATCCCATATTCGTCGGTCACCAACGTGACCAACTCATTATATGTAGGTTCATAAGCTAGGACCACGCCACAAACAAACTAAGGAACTGGGGAAGAGTAGAAAGAGGATGAAGGGGTCGAGGGAATGGGATGATGGTCAGGTTAATCAAGGCGTCTTAAATTGAGGGCTCAGAGAGACTCAAGGTGGGGGTACTGTCTCTAGCGTATATTTAGGCCAGACAATGAGGACCCCCCAGATACAACCTGATAGAGATAAAATGTGGGAGAAGGTTGACTAAATGGATGAGAAGGAAGGGAAGGGTGGGTTCGAGAGAATGAGACTAGCAGTGTGGTGTGACGTGGCCCGATATATATGGAGGTTCTAAGAAGTCAGGTGATTGTTTGGGCGTGCCCCAGCCCCGAACTTTAGTTAATACCAATTAACTCCATGTTGTCTAAGAATCTGCAAAACTAATGATAATTTTAAAATCATTAGTTTTAATCTTATAGTTCATTATGTTTAACACTATTTTACTTCATATTTAAACAATCTGTATAAACTCCCTCACATTTGTGATGCTTTATTGCACTTCAGTAAGGATATAATAATTCACCCAACCTATGATGATATATGATTCATTATGGTGATTTCACAATATGAATTTTCTCACTTTTTTTTTTTTTTAAATCAAAACTATCTTTGTCTACACTGGCGTTTCCACTGCATTTCAGAAATGATCTTCATCCACACTACACAACCGAAAATACGTCACATTAATGCAGGTGCAACAATGAGCATGATGTTATGGTTAACGTGTTTGTCAAGGATTTGCAGAACAAATGTGGGCCATAGATGTGTATTCATTGGTTTCATGTGATGTCACACAGTGGTGCAGCCACCATTTGTAGGACCAAATTGACCTATCAGTAAGCCCCATCCCCATTAGTTAATGTTGCTCCATTGGACAAACAAACGGAGCTGCTCACTGTCTCGCAATGACAGTTGTCAGTGTGAAAACCTTGTTCACCTACGTTTGTGCACAGTTTTGGACACAGAAAGGCCACCATCAAAGTGGGAATTAAATATTCCATGGAGGGATTTATAAAAGATTTTAAATAAATATGGAAGGTAACTCGAAACAAGGGTTTACAGATCACAATGCAAGAAAGCCGGAGAAGTCTAATATTACGGTCGTCACGATCACGGATGACAACATGCAGAATCAACACTCAGGGCCATTGCAATGAGGGTGTAAGGCCATGTGCGATGTTGACTTGCGAGGCCCTCTAAACAGGCAATTTTGTGAGTTTAGAAGGCACAAACTATGAACACAAACTTCTAATTTGTAAGTCGCTTTGGATAAAAGCGTCTGCTAAATGATTAAATGTAAAATGTAATGTAAATGTGTGTGGCGTGAGGGGGGGTAGGGTTGCTATAGTTACAAACACAACACGCATTTGATCGATCGTGATGCCATGCTCACTGACATGCTTGCACACAAATCAAGGTCACACTCATAAAATTTGTAAGATTTACTGCATAATAATAATAATAATAATAATAATGATAATGATAATAATAATAATAATAATAATAATAATAATAATAATAATAATAATAATAATAATAATAATTAAGCAATAAAATAAGTAAATAAGAATCCTTTTGAAAGTTATATATGAGAGCTTAGCTTAAGATGCATTTTTTTTTTTATCAGGCTGCTTTGTTTGTTTATTTTTATTTATTTATTTTCTTTAATGGGAATGAAAATAAATTATTCATTGTCATTAAAGTTAAATTACTGAACCTACACATAGTAGCCTGTGAAAATGCTAATTTTAGAAGAAAAAAAAAAAAGTCAAACAAATTAACATTTTTAAAAAGTGCACATGTACACCTTTTTTATGTCTAAAAGTTGAAAAAACAAATGTCTATTGTCAAGATTAATTTATGATTTACATTAATCATATTTTCAATTCAAAATGGAAAAATTTTATTAAATTACTAAATAAATAAATAAAAGTAAAGGAGCTCTGTTCAACCACTTAGGCAGACCAGCCTAAAATTGTAACTTTTAAAGTCTTATACTGTCTATCAGCTATGACTATTTTAGTTTTTCAAAAGAACAAAATGGATGGAAAAACAGTAATAATAATTATACATAGATGACACAAAATTATGGTACTGTCAACACTGTTCATTTATTGCAGGGAATGATTATATGTAAAGCTTCACTTATGTGTGTTTGACTTACACTGTTACTTATTGACTCACTAACTTTAACATTAGTTTGTTTTAGCCAGAGATACCTTGCTGAATCGGAATACATTAATGTTCTGCTTGAACAGATGGAAATGTAACTTAAGGAGAGTATGACAACCAGAAAATGAATGATTTTGTCTTCATTGGGTTTGGGCTTGAATGCTTAGGGACATTTTGCTCTGTTTCGTTTGGGTTTAGGATATGTAATCAAATAAATTTTATTGCCCATTCTCTCAGGATACCTGAAATCAGTGTTACAAGTACCAACAGGCACATATTTTTACATAAAAACCATCAAACTGATGCAAGCTTCAGATCTTCCAGTGTTTCTTTATGCCTCTGAAACATACAGATATCCGAGTTCCGCTACCTATATAATTTATACTCGACTGAGATTGGCTCATCTGCGTTCGAGGGGAGAGGCTTATCAATAGGTCAAATTGCAATTCCGTCAATCTGCTGTGCTGTGCTCTGGGCTGTGATAACAGCAAGTCACAATGGATTATTTACCAAGAGATGTGGATGTATGGAATTAAGTTATTTCTCGTAAGCATAGATGCATTTTTACATTTAAGTATTTTAGTTAGAAATTTCACAATGAAACTTGCAAAAGGTTAAAGTTAGGGTAGGCAATTTTTGGTAGACAATGTTGACATTTGAAAACACACAAAAAACAAAACAAAGAACACACCCCTACCCCAAAAGGGGTCTTGTGCCTCTTTTGATAGCTCCGCCCCACACATACGCAGCAACCCAGACAACAATTAGTTCTGTGAAACAAAGCAAAACCAATTTTACATCTTGTCTACACCATATGCAAGTAACACGGTTTGGCGAAATACTATGGAACTCATTATAATTAGTGATGCTGTCTATATATATATATATTAGAGGTGGCATAGATATTTTTTTTTAATCTAAATTAATCTCACTGTGATCTTGAAATTACTCTAGATTAATCTAGATTAAAATGGCTCATTCGAATTCTGCCGATGGCATTCAGAATATGTGTGTTACCCAAATAAAATTGACAAACAGTAAGTCTTTGAGAAGGATTTTATCAAGCTAGATGGTGCAGTAGAACATCGAGTCCGTGCTGCACCACATAATGCACACGGACTGCATACGCACTGCAGACTGCAGGATATATATATATATATATATATATATATATATATATATATATATATATATATATATACCTGTATATATATATATATATATATATATATATATCTTACTATCACTACTATCTGTTTTTTAAAGTGATAAAATATAACTTAATTCACACCATATTTCTGATATTATCTATCAATTTTATCAGATTAATTTTGATTGTTCACTTTTATTTTATATCCGTAAGTGCAGTACACCTGCATTGTATTATCACTTGCTAGCATGTCATTATCATTTTCATTCGAATGTATCGCTGTTTTCTTTTCTCCTCTTCTCTCTCTCGCTCTAGTTTTTCACAAATTCAAACAGCTGTGGTAAGAATATTTCATCAAGCACGGTGAGTAATGGCTTTTCTGCTATTGTTATTTGCACCTCTTGCCACATGTACAGTTTATCTATCTCTGTCGCAGATGAGGGATTCACATGTGATAAATGCAGGGAAATAGTTAGGCTGACAGAGAAGATTTCAGAATTAGAGACATGCATCCAAACTTTAATTGAGGACAGTAAGAATGTTAGGGCTCTAGATATGGCTTTGAATGCGTCTAACTCAGGGATTCCTGTACATTGTTCGGTTTCGGCAACAGAGCCCCTGCAGCAGGTCAACTGGGTGACAGTGAGGCAGCATAGTCGTGGGTCAAAACACCGCTCTTCTGTTCCGATCAAAACATTAAACAGGTTCTCCCCACTCAGTGATGCACCCACTGAGAAACCTGATGAAAGTGCTCTAGTTTTTGGCGATTCTATTGTACGGAATGTGAATATAGAGACACCAGCCACCATAGTCAAATGTTTACTGGGAGCCAGAGCGCCTGAAATCTTGGCAAATTTAAAAGTGCTGGCTAATGCTAAACATAAGTACAGTAAGATTGTTATTCACGCCGGCGCTAATGATGTTCGATTTTGCCAGTCGGAGATCACTAAAAATAACATTAAAGAGGTGTGTGAACTTGCAAGCATTTTTTTCAGACACTGTAATATGCTCTGGTCCCGTCCTTGCTTACTGTGGTGACGAGATGCATAGCAGATTGTCATCACTCAATGGCTGGATGTCTAAGTGGTGCCCGCAGAATAACATAGGTTTCATAGACAATTGGACGAGCTTTTCGGGCAGACCTGACCTGTTGAAAAGAGATGGTATTCATACCTCCTGGGGTGGCACTGCTCTTCTCTCTAGAAATAGGGCAAATTGTCTTAGAGTTTATAATTGACTAACTGGGGTCCAGGTCAGGGAGCAGACAGACTGGCTAAACCGACCGTCTTCTAGCTGCCTCACATCACAAAGTTCAGTTAATTCTCAGCACATAGAGACTCTTTCACCTAGATATCACACTATAGAGACTGTGTCTGTTCCCCCGAACTAGAACATACAAAAAAACGTCCAATCCAAGGTAAGAGTAACAATTTAATTGAAGTTCAACAAATAAAAAACAGATGCCGTACGGATAAACAAATGATAAAGCTTGGCTTATTGAATATCAGATCCCTTTCTAAGAAAACACTTTTTGTAAATAATATGATCACTGATCATACTCTGGATGTGCTCTGTTTGACAGAAACCTGTCTAAAACCTGATGATTACATTATTTTAAATGAGTCCTCCCCCCAAGATTACTCTAATAAACATGAGCTGCGTCTAAAAGGCAAAGGGGGAGGTGTTGCTTCAATTTATAACAATGTTTCCATGATTTCTCAGAGAGCAGGCTTCAAGTATAACTTGTTTGAAGTAATGGTGCTTCATATAACATTATCCAGATAAAAAATAGTTAATGATAAATCCCCTGTGATGTTTGTACTGGCTACTGTATACATGCCACCAGGGTACCATACAGACTTTATTAAAGAGTTTGGTGATTTTACATCCGAGTTAGTTCTGGCTGCAGATAAAGTTTTAATAGTGGGTGATTTTAATATCCATGTTGATAATGAAAACGATGCATTGGGATCAGCATTTATAGACATTCTTAACTCTATTGGGGTTAGACAACATGTTTCAGGACCTACTCATTATTGAAATCATACTCTAGATTTAATACTGTCACATGGAATTGATGTTGATAGTGTTGAAATTATGCAGTGATGATATCTCAGATCGTTATTTAGTTTTGTGAAACTTCATATAGCCAAAATTGTAAATTCTACGTATTGTTACAAGTATGGTAGAACCACTACTTCTACCACAAAGGACTGCCTTTTAAGAAACCCAACCTCAAACCATCTCTTTTAGAGAACTACAGACCAGTTTCTCTTCTTCCTTTCATTGCAAAAACACTTGTAAGAGCTGTGTTCAAACAAGTCTCTACATTTCTCACACACAACAATCTCCTTGACAGCAGCCAATCTGGCTTCAGAAGTGGACATTCAACTGAGACGGCCTTGATCTCAGTTGTTGAAGCTCTAAGACTGGCAAGAGCAGAATCCAAATCTTCAGTACTTATCCTGCTTGATCTGTCCGCTGCTTTTGACACGGTTAATCACCAGATCCTCCTATCAACCCTACTGTCAAATGGCATCTCATGAACCACACTTCAATGGTTTGAGTCTTACCTATAAGATAGGTCCTTCAAAGTATCTTGGAGAGGTAAGGTGTCCAAGTCTCAACATCTAACTACTGGGGTGCCTCAGGGCTCAGTTCTTGGACCTCTTCTCTTCTCTGTCTACATGGCATCATTAGGTTCTGTCATTCAGAAACATGGCTTTTCATACCACTGCTATGCTGATGACACTCAACTCTACCTCTCATTCCATCCTGATGATCTGACGGTAGCTATTCGCATCTCAGCTTCTCTAACAGACATTTCTTACTGGATGATGGACCATCACCTTCAACTCAACCTTGCCAAGACAGAACTGCTTTTGATTCCAGCAAACCCATCGTTCCATCACAATGTCACCATCAAGTTAGGCACTTCAACCATAACTCCTTCAAAAACAGCTAGAAGCCTTGGAGTTATGATTGATGATCAGCTGACTTTCTCAGACCACATTGCTAAAACTGTCTGATCCTGCAGATTTGCTTTATTCAACATCAAGAAGATCAAGCCCTTTCTTTTGGAACATGCTGCACAACTCCTTGTTCAAGCTCTTGTTCTGTCCAGGCTGGACTATTGCAATTCCCTCTTGGCAGGTCTTCCAGCCAGTTCTATCAAACCTTTACAATTAATGCAGAATGCGGCAGCAAGATTAATTTTTAATGAGCCAAAAAGAATACACCTCTGTTTATCAATTTGCACTGGCTTCCAATAGCTACTCGCATAAAATCCAAGGCATTGATGTTTGCCTACAAAACTACCACTGGCTCTGCACCCATTTAACTAAATTTGTTACTTCTGACTAGGGCTGTGCGATTAATCGAAATTGAAATAAAATCGTGATTTGAGTGTGCGCGATTTCTTAATCGCTTTATAGCACGATTTTCCGTGGCCCTGGACTCCCGCAGTATGTCATCTGGCATGAAGATGACGCAGGAGCTCAGTCTGCATGTAGAGATGGAGGCGGCAAAGAAGACTGCATGGGCAGCAAAGTCGCTGTTTTTGGTAAAACATGATTTTGACGACTTCATTAAGTTTTGTTTTATAGAAAACTCTTTTTAAAAGATTTTCGTTTGGTATAAATTGTATCTTAATTTTGATCAATGTTTTATCAATCATTTGCCCGTATTTGATAAATAAGAAGCAAATATAGCCTAGCAGACAATGTAATAAGGTGCCGGCACAATCACTTGCATTGCATGTGAACTAAACTCAGCGTGTGCCTCACAGATTTGAGAAATATAAGCTATATATTACAGAAAGCTTGAAATGTCTTCTTTTAAACGAAAATATTCAAACCAAAATAAATGGGCTATTCTCTGATAATGTAATCCATATGAAATGTGCATTTCTCTCTGGCGTTCATGGCGACTCTGCATCTTCAACTTCATCTTCATCTTTGCAGCAACACAGAAAACCCAGTTTACTAATAAACAATAAAATGACTCCTTGCATATTTTCGAACCAGCAGGCCGTTCTGGGTTAAGCGAGACCCCACGGAATGAGCGAGCGACTCGGGAAATTCAGAAATGCGCTCTCCACTCACGAGATCTGATCGGAACAAACCAGATCTATATGTCTGCTGACCTTGCAGAAACATACAAATAGACATAGCCAGACTAGACTATTTTAGTACAAATTATGAGTTTACTGACGATTTTTTATAATTCTTGACAAAAATGTAATATATTACGTGTTTTTTTTTTTGCTTAGTTAGTTTTGCCTACGTTCCTATTGCCCAATGTCGCTACGATGAGCATTTACTGCTTTTTAAAAAATGCGGGTCAGGAAGGGGTCGGGTACAATATTTAACACACATATTTTTTTTTTTAGTTGAAAACGTCGGTTGGGAGTGGGTTATTAATACCTTGATCCGCGCATCACAGGTGCGAGAGGATAGATTCGTGCTTGCGCATTATTTTAATGTGCTTATGCGTTACAATAATGCGCTCTTGTTGCTGCTTCTGAACCGCGTACACATAACTTACTGTATACGCACTGCAGATTGAGTCCGTGTGACCCTTGGGCAATAAATATATTGGGCAAAACATATAACACCTGAGGCACCACTAAAGTGAGCTTTATGATCAATGCATGGCAAAAATAAAAAATAAAAAAATCCCTGAACACGGTTTTATTTTTATTTTTATTCATGTCTAGACATTTCGTTTGACATCTTTACTTAGTGATTATTTTGACCTATGTCTGTTCTAGAGACATTTGATAAAGCTCTTGTTGGTTTTCTTTTGGAAATAAGTTTAAAATTTTTACTGAATGCATTTATGACTGTAAAGCATGTCAAGCATGTGGGTGTCAAACTCGTGATTAAAATCGAAATCGCAAAATTGATAAAAAAAATCGTGATAGGTTTTTTTTTTGTCCATATCGCACAGCCCTACTTCAGACTTATGTGCCCTCTAGAAGCTTGTGTTCTGCAAGTGAACGTCGCTTGATTGTGCCATCCGAAAGAAGCACAAAGTCACTTTTATGGACTTTTAAATTAAATGTTCCCTCCTGGTGGAATGACCTTCCGAACTCAATCTGAGCAGCTGAGTCCTTTGCCATCTTCAAGAATCAGCTTAAAACACATCTCTTCCATCTTTATTTGACCCTCTAACTTTATCACTCAATATTCTAATTCTATTCTTAAAAAATCTAACTACCTTTCTAATCTTTTTGTATTCTTTTTTTCTTTTAATTTATTATGCAATTATATATATGCGTGTATGTGTAAAGACCTCTAACTAGCTTGCTCTATTCTTTTTTTTTATTATATCTGTTTACTTTTTATTTGTTATATTATTTAAAATCCCATGCTATGTGTACTGTGTTAACCTGAGACTTGTTATAGCACTTATATATCATTGCTCTTTTTGTTGTTTTTGATTGCTTCCGCTGTCTTCATCTGTAAGTCGCTTTGGATAAAAGCTTCTGCTAAATGAATAAATGTAAATCTAAACCACCAATAGACGGTGACAATTGTTGATTCAACCGATTAGGTCAAACAGCTGATTTATTCAATAAATGAAGCAAGTAAACGTTTTTATGAATGGCTCACTGAATCATTGACCCATTTAAAAATGAATCATTTAGGAACGAAAGACTCTTGCTAGCAGATGTTCTGCTTTGGCTTTGCTTAGAACTATTTTTTGTTTGAAATGGAACAAAAACGACCCATAATGTTTCTAAAATGTAAGTCACTTAATATTACTTGTTTATTTAACTGAAGATGTATAAAATCAATATCACATTTGCAATCGAGCTGAAAGTCAGAAAAACATCACTCCTGGTCATGTGATGTTGCACATATTATACAAAATATTTAGATTTTTTCAATCGCAGTGCTTCTTTGTGTGTGCTGTTCTTATAGTTTTGATTTCTCCGCGAGTATGACAGACTGCACAAGCCTCAACTGACATGACCTTTATAATGTCAATACATTATTTGTTATTAGTCACCGTTTACACTAAAAGTAATAAAATCAGAAACATTCTCTTAAAAGTTTTGGTGATGCCCTAGTTATTGTTTGTTATTAAAAGTTTGATCAGGTTACTTGTCCGTTCGGGCAAGTACAATTCTCTTTCACTTGCCCCTTCACAAAATCCACTTGTCCCGGACAAGCGTTAAATGTCGAGCCATGGCTAATATATAGAGGCCATTTCCAGGTCTAATTTTCTATCTCAAAACACTTGAAGTGCATAAGGTAACGTTAATAACAATGAAGATAAATAAACATTACTAAAAAATATATTAAAGGACATGAAATTCCCAGCAATAACTTTGATAGGTCAAAGAATTCCATGGACAGCAAATTAATTCATGGTAGACAGAGTTTACACTAAATAGTGACATTTTCCCCCGTGTCTTTCTTTAAAGGGGGGGGTGAAATGCTCGTTTTCACTCAATATCCTGTTAATCTTGAGTACCTATAGAGAAGTACTGCATCCTTCATAACTCCAAAAAGTCTTTAGTTTTATCATATTCATAAGAGAAAGATAGTCTGTACCGATTTTTCCCGGAAAAACACGAGTGGCTGGAGGTGTGACGTATGGGCGGAGCTAAAGAATCACGAGCGCGAGTAGGCTTTTGCGTTGAGCGCGTCTGGAAGCTGTGACACCGTGAGGACAAAACCAACCAAAACAAACCATGGCTAACAGTCGGATTCAGCGTATGATCCAGAATCGGATCCAGAGGCTGAAATTGAACAAGAGCAGCATCAGCAATCAGTCTCTATGTGGTATGTACTGAAACTGTATTTGCTTAGCGGTTTTGGAAAATGACTAAGTTCCACTTTGTCGTCTTTTTTTTTTTTTTTTTTTAAGCTGTACATGTGGAAAGTGCAGTTTGATGGCAACATCGCATGTTGTTTACTTGATGTGCTTACGCGCCGATAGCTAAGTTAACAACACAGAGATATTTGAAGCAGTTTTATTCGTGCAGATTGATGACAACATCGCATGTTGTTTACTTGATGTGCTTACACGCCGATAGCTAAGTTAATAACACAGAGATATTTGAAGCAGTTTTACTCACCGCATGCGGTTCCAAAACACGATCGTGACCCTTTTTCGTTGGGACTGCATTATCCTTAAGATATAAACGATGTGCAAATCTGGCGTCAAACTGGACCTTGTTTGTAAAACAAGCATCTTCGAAATGCAGAGGAACAAACACTTGCACAACTCCGTTGATGCTCTGTAAAAATAAACTCCATCCACTGGTCCCTTAATGCTGTTTCTCTTTTGGTAACCTGTGCAAGGTTGTCTTGCCCTGGCAACCAAAAACACACTCCTTTTGTGACATTTCGCGACGCCCTCAGGACCCATATATGGAAATTCCACTCCATCTAATGTCACACAGAGCCATACTCGAAAAAAACTTTCCGAAACTTGTGACAAACCAGAAGTAGTATTTTTGGAACAGAAATACTCCTTCAAACGTACAAATTAATTTTTGTAACTTTGTCCATGTTTAGCATGGGAATCCAACTCTTTAACAGTGTAAAAAACTCAGTATGCATGAAATAGCATTTCACCCCCGCTTTAAAAATGAAATGATGTCTGAACATCCAGTGATTAAAGGCTGCGTTCCCCTCCATTTTCCATTATCTTGTTGCTGATTTGTTCTGAGCGTGATTCTGATACCCCCCCCCCCCCCCCTCTACGCCGGAAAAAACTTGAAAAACCTATATAGCGGCAGGTTTATTAGGAAAAAATATGAACGTTAAAAAAAAAGAAATTTAGGAGAATCAATGAGTTGTGATTGATTTATTACCATTGTGTAAATAATATGTAATCATGTAATCCATTAAAAAGTAACTGTAGTCTGATTACGGGTACTTTAAAAAGTAGTTTACTCTAATTACAAGTACTTGAGGTTTGGAATCTGATTACGTAATACAGATTACATGTAATCCGTTACTACCCAGCTCTGATTCCGCCTCCATCAGCTGACAGGTGCATCAGAGCACATCACGAGGGAGCGCCAAAATTCAAATAAACTATCTTTCGCCTATCTTTCATTCATTTTTTTTTTCCAGTGGATTGTCTCATTCTGTTTGTGACACTGTACTCTGCAAAACCATGCCGTTTTTTTACTACCAAGATGAAGTTGAGATGAGATGAGATGTCGTTCAGTGGACCCTTACCTTTCTAACTAAACCGGGATTTGCAGCTGTAGATGTGTTTATGACTTGTTATTACGACAGACCTGGTATGTACAGCGTTTCTAATGCTCATGTTTTTTATGTGTACTGCTTACACAAATGTAGCAAATACAGTCTTTATGAGCAGCTGGAGGAAAACAAAACTAGAGGTATTTCATTTTGATTATCTGGAAAATAACCTATCCTACAGAAAAGCATTAAAAACTGCTCGATCCGATTACTTTTCTTCTCTTTTAGAAGAAAAAAAACATAACCCCAGGTATTTATTCAATACAGTGGCTAAATTAACGAAAAATAAAGCCTCAACAAGTGTTGACATTTCCCAACATCACAGCAGTAATGACTTTATGAACTACTTCTAAAATCAATACTATTAGAGATAAAATTGTAACCATTCAGGCATCAGCTACAGTATCGCATCAGACAGTTAACTATAGAACCCCTGAGGAACATTTCCACTCATTCTCTTCTATAGGAGAGAAAGAATTGTATAAACTTGTTAAATCATCTAAACCAACAACATGTATGTTATACCCTATACCATCTAAGCTTCTAAAAGAGGTGCTTCCAGAAGTCATAGATCCTAGAGTCATAGAAGCCTCTCATAAAAAAAAAACACAACTTCACCCCAAAGAACTAGTTAATTATAGATCAATCTCGAATCTCCCTTTTCTGTCCAAGATACTAGAAAAGGTGGTATCCTCACAATTGTATTCCTTCTTGGAGAAAAATGGTATATGTGACTATTTCCAGTCAGGATTTAGACTGTATCATAGTACTGAGACTGATCTCCTTAGAGCTACAAATGACCTGCTCTTATCATCTGATCGTGGTTGTATCTCTCTATTAGTTCTATTGGATCTTAGTGCTGCATTTGACACAATTGACCACAACATTCTTTGGCATAGACTTGAACACTTTGTTGGCATTAATGGATGTGCATTAGCATGGTTTAAATCGTACTTATATGACCGCCATCAATTCGTAGCAGTGAATGAAGAGGTATCATATTGATAACAAGTGCAGTATGGAGAACCTCAAGGCTCCGTACTAGGGCCGCTACTCCTCACGCACTATATGTTACCCTTGGGAGATATCATCAGGAAACATGTGTTAGCTTTCTGTTATGCTGATGATACTAAGCTCTATATTTCTTTGCGGCCCAGTGAAACACACCAATTTGAAAAATGAATGGAATGCATAGTCAACATAAAAAACTGGATGACGAGTCATTTCTTACTGCTAAATTCTGAAAAAAAAAAACCGAGGTGTTAATTATAGGACCTAAAAACTAGGGCTGGACGATTATGGCCTAAAGTCAAAACCTTGATTAATTGAACATTACCTCAATTACGTTTAATGAAAGATTATTTTGTTTCTGTTTAGTTTTTTTTTCACTTACAAGGTTTGTAAAGTAAACAGGGCCATAGTTGGGGTTTGCGGGGCCCCGGTTCAGGTTGTACTAGTGGGCCCTGTTTGAAAGTGTTTAATTTGTATGTTCCTTCCATTTATTTGTTCATCAACTTGCCCGCGATGTGAATGCAACGCGAAGCCCAAGCCGCGGTCACTTTAAGATACAATGAACGCATCCAATATAATACACATACGATTTTTTTCTCAACTGTTTACTTTAACTTAAGACATAACTGACAGTTTTTTCGAACATACTATCCAAGATGGGTATTTTCACATATTTTTTATGTATTTGTCGGTACAAGAGCAAGAGCCTCTCGATGCATGAGCCCTAAAAGCAGAACACCGCAGTGCTGAAGTGGGCTCTTACACATGCTTTTCTGTTTGATTAAATTGCGATTTGTTTTGTTCGTTGAGGTGTAGGAGGAACTTAAAGGAAAACTTTGCAAAGGAGAGCTAAGTTGAAGGAGAGCTAAGAGTGTTGAACCGGCGTTCACCTCCGTGTTTTACTTTTATGCCAATGACTGGCAGAATCATGTGGTTACACATGGTTTTAAGGGGGAAGTACTAACAGGAAAAAATCGAAATAACCGACATGGGAAAATTCCGTCGGTTAGAGGGTCTAAATTTCGGTTTCAATTACTTTTCGATTAATCCTCCAGCCCTACTAAAAACTCTGCATGTAATAACCTAGAACACTGTCTAAGACTTGAGGGCTGCTCTGTCAATTATTCGTCATCAGTTAGGAACCTAGGTGTGCTATTTAATCGCAATCTTTCCTTAGAAAGCCACGTTTCTAGCAGTTGTAAAACTGCATTTTTCCATCTAAAAATATATATCTAAATTACGGCCTATGCTCTCAATGTCAAATGCAGAAATGTTAATCCATGCATTTATGACCTCAAGGTTAGATTATTGTAATGCTTTATTGGGTGGTTGTTCTGCACGCTTGGTAAACAAACTACAGCTAGTCCAAAATGCAGCAGCAAGAGTTCTTACTAGAACCAGGAAGTATGACCATATTAGCCCGGTCCTGTCCACACTGCACTGGCTCCCTATCAAACATCGTATAGATTTTAAAATATTGCTTATTACTTATAAAGCCCTGAATGGTTTAGCACCTCAGTATTTGAATGAGCTCCTTTTACATTATACTCCTCTACGTCCGCTACGTTCTCAAAACTCAGGCAATTTGATAATACCTAGAATATCAAAATCAACTGCGGGCGGCAGATCCTTTTCCTATTTGGCGCCTAAACTCTGGAATAACCTACCTAACATTGTTCGGGAGGCAGACACACTCTTGCAGTTTAAATCTAGATTAAAGACCCATCTCTTTAACCTGGCATACACATAACATACTAATATGCTTTTAATATCCAAATCCGTTAAAGGATCTTTAGACTGCATTAATTAGGTAAACCGGAACTGGAAACACTTCACATAACACCGTACTTTCTACATCATTAGAAGAATGGCATCTACGCTAATATTGGTCTGTTTCTCTCTTGTTCCGAGGTCACCATGGCCACCAGATCCAGTCTGTGTACAGATCAGAGAGTCACTGCAGTCACCCGGATCCAGTACGTATCCAGACCAGATGGTGGATCAGCACCTAGAAAGGACCTCTACTGCCTTGAAAGACAGCGGAGACCAGGACAACTAGAGCCCCAGATACAGATCCCCTGTAAAGACCTTGTCTCAGAGGACCACCAGGGCAAGACTGCAGGAAACAGATGATTCTTCTGCACACTCTGACTTTGCTGCAGCCTGGAATTGAACTACTGGTTTCGTCTGGTCAGAGGAGAACTGGCCCCCCAACTGAGCCTGGTTTCTCCCAAGGTTTTTTTCTCCATTCTGTCACCGATGGAGTTTCGGTTCCTTGCCGCTGTCGCCTCTGGCTTGCTTAGTTGGGGTCACTTCATCTACAGCGATATCATTGACTTGATTGCAAATAAAAACAGACACTATTTAAACTGAACAGAGATGACATAACTGAATTCAATGATGAACTGCCTTTAACTATCATTTTGCATTATTGACACACTGTTTTCCAAATGAATGTTGTTCAGTGCTTTGACGCAATGTATTTTGTTTAAAGCACTATATAAATAAGGTGATTGATTGATTGACTGTGTTGATTAGGCTAAGTATCTGACGCGCTCCTCACGAATCTTATTAATAATTACATTTCACTAGTTCACGCTTACATATAATTAGCTGAGGTATGGTATGTGTATTTGGCGTGCTGTCCAGGGAAGGGCTCCGAGCTCGGGAATGCCCCGAACCTAGAGTACCCCCCAAAAAGGCAAATGTACAAGAGGACAGCCGCCAGTTTAAAGAATGGTTTCTGAGAAGTCATCTCGTTGGCAGGCTGGAAGGGCCTACGTACTCCGGAGGGAGCGACTTGGGCATTGGGAGAGTAGGCCCTACCGGCTGCAGCTAGTGAACTACATGGTTATTGGCGCCCAGTCGGTAAGGCTCAAGCCAATGTTCAACTGAAGCTTTTTGGCGTTGGAACTGTGAGCCCTACCGGCCGATGAGGAGGAGCAGCGTGGTTGTGGTGCCCGACCGGGAGGACCCGAGTTGCCTCAACCGGAATAGGTTACGGTGTCGGCGTACGGGCCCTATTGGCTGATAGCCCCTGCTATTCAGTGGGTGAAGGGCCTAACGCTGACCGAGAGGGCCCATGAAGCCTCCGACAGGAGATTGAGACTCAGGATGATGGACGTCTTGGTCCTCTCGGTTTGGCGGATAAAAAGCTTTGGGCTGGCCGACAAGGAGGACTCTGGCGACATCCGAAGGGAGATCCCGACTCACGGCATCGGATGGATGAGACTCACTTGCGGCCGACAAGCATAGGCCCGCCCGGGAGACTCTCGCCAGACGTCTGAAGGGAGCACACGCAACAGACGGGTAAGCCTTGCCGGACGGGGAGAGTTGGTAAGGAAAACCCGACTGGGAGGACTCTCGCGGCATCCGATGGGGCCTCTAACTCAGAACATCGAACGTGTAAGCCTCGCCAGACCGGGTTAAAAGATGTGAGAGTAGCTGAGGGTAGCTGAGAGTTTTTTTTTTTTTTGCAGGATTTGGCGAGAGGACGAGACTCGTAGCGTCGGACGGTTAAGCCTCACCGACCGTAGAGTGGAAACGTAAAGCAAGTCTGTCCAGGAGGCTCTCGCCAGCGTCTGAAGGGAGCACACACATCGAACGGGTAAGCCTCCCTGACCATAGAAAAGGAAAAGGTAAGGTTGTCTAACCGGGAGACTCTCGCCGGGGTCCGAAGGGAGCACACGCATCGAACGGGTAAGCCTCTCTGGATGGCGGACAGAAAAGGTAACGATAGGCTCTTGCCAGTGTCCAGCGGGGACTTCCTGTTCCCCAACACTGGGTGAGCCTCGCAGGCCGTAGGATGGAAAAGGTAAGTTTGTGTGGTTGTTAGGCTGTCATCAGCGTTTTATGGAAG